>NW_024466401.1:0-27833 GCF_017591425.1 Ochotona curzoniae
ATTTTAAAATGTGCATTGGTGAGATGTTAGTTTGGATCCTTGTATTTTCACTCATCATCTGCTTACATCTTACAAATCACTTTGCGTCTCAGTTTCCTCTCTCTTCATCAGCACTAGGGACCACAGGGCTAGTGTGAACTAATCAGGAGCAAACAGCTTGGTTGGCATCTCTTTCTGGGGTCAGTGAGGGCTGACTTTTCTTCCAGGCATGACAAGTAAGGATCCATATGAAGGACATTTGCCATCCCTGTTAAGCTTTTGCCCAGATCAGAATCCAAGGGCTAACAACCACCTCACAGATTCCTGGGACTTACATCCTAATTCTTACTTCTCAATGTATTCTACTTCCAATCCTGGATCTAGATCACAGAAACTGTTTCTTGAATTGTTTGTTTCCTTGTTTTGTTTTCTTAACTATGGCTTTCTTTCCTGATTACTGGGCCCAAAATTCTGTGCTCTATCTATGATGTTGGCTGTTCCATCAACTCTCCTTCTGGAGGGACTGCAATCAAGCAGCACGGATAAATGTCCCAAGATGTTCGCAGAGCAACTGGGCTGATAATTTGTGCCTCTGTGTTGTGGGGAAACCTCCAGCAGCAATGCCTGTGTATCTAGGCTGTGTTTGGACTCAGGTCTGGGTGATGGCAGCTCAGAAACAGACATGGAATTCTCATACACTCACCAGAAACTCTGAGTTTGTGAGCGAGTGGAGACGCATACAGAAATGAATTTTATAGTATGCCTGCCGGGAATAAACCACACATGTGCGGGTGATCTTACTGGTTTTTATCATGTTGGGTGGTGTTTTCACTAGACTGTTTATTCTATGATGCAGCACTTTGTGATATTCACATATTGTCAAAGTCCTGTAAAAGGCCCATTTTCATAGCATCATTAAACAATGCATGACGGCAAGTAGAAACTGACTTGCATGAGAGGCTAATGATGCCTGCGATGGCTGAGTCAGGAAAAGTATTTTTGTGGGAATAGGAAGGGAACCCTAAGTCAAGTCTGTGTTTGAGTTAGTGGAATGGAGCAGATCTGTTCATTGTGAAAACTTCTTTCTTTGTGTCTAAACATCATCCTTTATGTCTCTTACTCAGGTATGATGTGCAGGCTGTCCTCATCAGTAAGCGTAGGGTCATGTCACCTGACACAGCCTTTCTTTTCTCTTACCTACATGTAACTCAGAGTTATTAGGGCATTTATGTTTTTATTTATAGATGAAACAAGGGTACAATGTTATTTCATTCATGTTTTGTTTACTTGAATAAAGTTCTTTATATCTTAGTGAATAATGAGACTCTTGATAAAATATAGGGCTATAGCTGGAATTTTCTTTAACAATTGTTAATTATCAATTTCTTAGGTCTTAAAACTATGTGAATCTGTTAAATACTCATGTATATGTACATCTATGTTTAAGTTTTTGAGTTATGTGTTTCATCGAATCATTTTTTATCTTTCCTACATCTACCTGAGTAAGATACCATATACATAACCTAATGAGAAAGTAGTTTACAAGTAATTTAGGTATTTTCCTAATTTTATTCTGTCAGATTTTGTTTCAGTTTGTCTTCCTGCCACTACAATCATCATTACAAAATCATTAGTTTTTCTTCTATTTCACACATAGATAGTAAGATTTGTTCCTAAACGGGGAATGCCTCCCTTTAAAATAATTGCGTTTAAAATATGGACATAGTGTTAACAATTGACACTCCCAGGCATGCCAATCAAATAACACTACTCCATCCCTTCAGCAAGGTAGGATATTTTCAAACTTTCTCTAACTCCCTCTCTCTCTTTTTCTCTCTCTGTCAAATATATATAATATATAATAATTTATTTATATATATATATTTAATAATAGTGTTTTCCCACACCCTTCTGTATTTCACATATATACTATTTTTCTTCATTTTTCTCCATCCCTTCAGCAAGGTAGGATATTTTCAATCTTTCTCTCACTAAATCTCTTTCTGTCAATAAATGTATTTATTTCTATATATGATATATATAATAATTTATCAATATATATTTTTTAATACTAGTGCTTTGCCACAGCCTTCTGTATTTCATATATATACTAACTGTCAATAGGAGTTCTGGCTACATTTGTGCATTGGCAGTACTCCCATTTGTATTTTCCTTCAAATACTTGAGTTTTTAAAAATGTACTTCAATCCACTATGTAAGTTGCTCATTTAAATAAAAAGAAATCTGTCTGTATCACCTGTCATAAAGAGAAAAAAAAACTCATAAAAAGGATTATGAAAACAAAACCGTTGCCATCCTGAAAGGAGCTTGTGGGGAATGTCCAGAATTCTCCCTGCCTGAACACTGCCCAAGTCACCCCAGTGCCCTGCCCTGTCTCCCGGAAGTGGCGACGTGCCAACACCTTGCGCATGCGCAGAGATCTCGGCGTTGACGCAGGGCGGGGCGACCCAGTGCGTGGAGTGGACCCCTGACCCAGCCCCAGCGTGCAGAGCTCTCCCGGGAAGTGCGATGTGCGAGCAGGAAAGCAAGTATGTCAACCTGAGCTTGGCCCCAGGCTCCCTGTGCACAGGGAGGGGAGGCTTTGCGGGGTGTGCCCAGCTCAGCTTTGTACCAGGGATGCAGGCTGCGGGTGAAGGGGGCAGACAGCAGCCCTCCTGTCCTGCACAGGGCTGCCTGGGTTCAGCCCTGCTGCTGGACCATGTTTCTGGTGCAGGCATGCTGAGGTCACCATTGTGGGTCAGCCAGAAGAAAAGCATGTGGAAGGACACGTGCCCAGAGTGGGCTAATATATGATTGCTCTGGTGGTGGGCCCTGAGTGGCTTTGGTGGGCTAACTGCCCTTCCACGTCGTAGTTGCTGGATTCCTTGTCTTTGGGATTTCAATTCGACCTGAGCTGCAGATAAGTTCTTTGGGAATGCAGGGATTTTTTCACCTTCCAGGCCTGTTTTCACATTTGCAGGCAACAAAATCTTGCAATGTTGAGAAGCACAAACGTTTCAGTCACATAGCTTGTGCTGCCACGATGGTAAAGGAACTTACCTTAGACTGCTCACTTGCATTATAGAAAAGTCCCATGCCAACCTGGGTTTTTTGCAATTTCTCAAAACAACACTAAACATGTTTCAAGTGATCAAGGATCTACATGAGGAGCCCCTCTCCTGCCAAAGGAAAATAATAAAAGCCCAGTGCAGCTCTGGCTTGGTTTCTGATTTCATGGGAAGTTCCGACTCTGGTCTCCTGGATTTACGTAGGCATATGCCCCTAGCCTAAAATCATCACAAGCTTGGTGGGTTCATTGTAGCACAAGCATAAGATGCAGATGTCCCTACCATCACCACTGACCATGGAGGCACCAGGAGTGAAGTGCAAAGGGAGCTGTCAGGTCTAGACCATCCAACACCTGGGCTCCTTGGCAAGGGGCATTGGTCCAGGCCATGGCTTCTCAGACCCACCACAAGGGATATGACATCATAAAGGGCTTTATGGGATGAGTCAGGCCACATTACTGGCCAGCTCCCTGCTGTCAGCTGGCTCCCTCCAACAACCCACCTTACAAGCTGCAGGATTCTAATGCCTCATTTCCCAGACAGGCACTGTGGTCCTCAGTGGACAATGTTACAGAAGGAAGTGTGCCTGACATCAACTCCAGGAGGAGTGCAAGAAGGAGAGAGTGGACACCTCCTTAGTGCTCAGGGGCATTGCAGAGAGTAGGACACATGGGGAATGCTGAATTCCATCTGTCAGGACCCCCATTTTGCTGGGGGACAGTAGCCATTATTCCACTCAGTTGATTGTGAGTTACAACTTCTGTGTCACCCAAGTTCAGAGTGCATGAGATGACCCCAAATGTTAGTGTTTGGAGGAGGGAATTTGAGCCATCATGAGTGGGTTCAGAGAGAGGAAAGGTAGTGTGAGTCCTCTGCCTATATATGATGTGAGGACTGTGGCAGGTGAGGTTCACGTGGGTCCTCAAAGCCCCAACTATCAGACCCATCTCAGAGCCCCGCTTGGGCTGCACACCCTTCAGATTTGTGAAAGAGTCTGCATGAGCTGCATACCTCAGATCCATGGCAGAGCCTCAGGTGTTCTGCAGGGACTTCACATTCATGGCTGGGTGCCACATGGGCCACTAGCCCTCAAATCCATGGCAGTGCCCCACATGAGCCACAAGCTCCTGAGATCCAGGGCAGAGCCCTGTGTCAGCCTCACAGACATCAGAGAAATCAAAAATCCCTGCAGGAGCTGCAAGGTCCTCCTTCTTGCCAGAGCTACATGTGGTCTGCTGGTCCTTTTAATCCATTTTGAAGACTCTGTTAGGTGAAGCATACCTGGGTCCTGAGAGTTGCAACGTTCACTTCAATAGCAGAGCCTCAGGTCACTCTGCAAAGCCGTTTGATCCTTGGTAGAGCCCTTTGTGATTTGCCTGCTCCTCAGACCCATGGCAGAACCCCATGTGGTCAAAAGCCTCTCAGATCCATGTAAGAGATCCATGTGGTCCTCACGGCAGAAACCCATGTGGTACTCACTGGCCTCAGACACATAACAAATCTGTTGAGGTACACTTCCCTCTGATACATAGCAGAGCCCCATGTGGTCTGGAAGGCCTTTGACCCATTGCAGAGACCCCCATTTGGTCCATACACACCTCAGATCCATGAACGTGTCCCATGTTGTTTGCACAGTCCTCAGTTCCATGGCAGAGCCCTGTGTGAGCTACACAACTTTCATATTCATGGCAGAGCCCCACGTGATCTGATGACTCAGATCCAAAAAAGAAACCCACGAGAGCTAAACAGACCTCAGAAACATGGCCGAGCCCGATGTGGTCTGAATGGTCCTCATATCTATGACAGACCACCATCTGGTCCTCACGACACAAACATACATTTCAGAGCTATCTGTGTTCCTCATGGCGCTCAGATCCATGGCATGAACCTGTTGAGCCACATTTACCTCTGATCCATAGCAAAGCCCCAGTTAAGATACACTGCTCTAAGATGAATAGCAGATTCCCCTGAGGCCCAGAAGGCCTTTGCTCCAATGAAGAGACCCCCATGTGTCCCTCATGCACCTCTGATCCATGGCAGAACTCTGCATTACCCTCAAAAGCTCAGATCCATGGCAGAGCCTCATGTAATCCTCGCCGCGCTCACATACATCACATAGCCCTGCATATGCCTTAAGCCTCTCCACTCTGCCAGAAAACAAAATGAGCTGCACAATCCTCAGATCCTTGTCAGAGCCCTGTATGAACCACACAACCCTCAGATCCATGGCAGAGCCATGAGTGTCCTGCATGCCTTTCAGATTTATGGCAGAGCTCCATGTGATCCCAACAGCCTTCAGAGGCATTACAGAGTCTCTTCTCATACTCAAGACACTTAGATCCATGGCAGAACAGCCAGCGGTTTGCACTACCTTTGAATCTATATCAAAGCCACATGTTCTTCATGCACTTCTCAGATCCATGACAGAACCCATGTGAGCTGCACCAATCAGCTACATGGTAAAGCCGTGATTAATCCACACGACACTCTGATCTATGGAGAACCACATAATGTCCTAAAGGCACTCAGATTCCTGGCAGAGCCCATCATGAACTTCATAGCACTCAGTCCACTCAGAGCCCCATGTTGTCCTTCAGGCTATAGACCCTTGACAATATCCCATATAACCTGCTTGTCCCTTTGATCCATAGCATAACTGTGGGTGAGCCTTAAGTGCCTCAGATCTATGGCAGAACACAAAGCATTTCACAACCATCAAGCCCATACCAAAGGCCCACATGAACCACAAAGCCCTCACATCCATGGCAGAGCCTTGCGTGATCTGCACAGCTATCAGATCCATGACAGAACCCTATGGTGTGTTTTAGCTGTTAGATCGATGGCAGTGCCCCATGTGTCCCACACGTCAGGACACCACATGGTCTTCAGGAGCCTCAGATTCATGGCAGAGCTCCGTGTAAGATTCACAACCTTACATCAATGGCAGAGCTCCATATGGTCGCTGGTCCTCAGGACCATGACAGAGTCCTGGGTGAGCCATGCATCCCTCAGATCCATGGAAAACAACATGTAGGCATCCAGAACTTCAGACCCATGTCAGAGACCCCTGTTGTCCTCACAGGCCTCAGATCCATGGCAAAACCCCTAGTGAGCCATATTCCCCTCTGATCCATGTCAGAGCCCCATGTTAGCTGCACATCTCAAAGATCAATGGCAGAGCCTCATATGGACGAGAAGGCCTTTGATTCATTACAGAGATCCCCATGTGTCCCACACATCCCTCACAGTCATGGAATAAACCCACATGTTCTGCACAGGTTTCATACTCAAGACTCAGCCCTGCATATGTGGCTTATGCTGAGCCATGCATAAGCCACACAGCCCTCAGACACAAAGAACAGTCCCATGTGGTTCACATAGGCCTCAGATTCATGCAGAGATCAAGGTGAGCCACACAACCCTCAGATCCATGGCAGATCTACATGTGGTCTATATGACACTTATTCATGGCAGAGCTCAATGTGGTTCTAAAGGCACTCAGATTCATGGCAGAGACCAGCATGGGCTTCACAGTGCTCAGTTCTGTGGCAGAACCGCAGGTGGTCCACAGGCCTTAGACCCTTGGCAAAGCCTGCACAATCTGCATGTCCCTCAAATCTGTGGCATAGTCCTGCGTGACCTGTAAGCAGAACATCCATGTGGCCCATATGCACCTCAGATACATGGAAGAGACCTGCATAAGCTGTATTGCCACAGTCCAGATACAGGTGAGCTCAGAACTCTTGAAGGATGTATGGATGAGGCACAAAGAGGAACAAAACAGGCAACCACAATTCTAGGATCATAATGGACAATACAAGAAAGCTGTCCCTTATACAGAAGCACTCATAAGCATTGCCACAGACTTTTAATGTCATTGTCAAGTAAGTGTATCCAAGAATAATTTTACTATTTGTTTCACCTTAAAACAATAGAAGTTCCTGCTACAATTCAACTCAATCTTATATCACAAAGAAAAGGAGAACCTAAACATCAAAGAAAGAATGAAAACCTAAATACAGGTCCCTTGATTACCATAAGCTCAATGGGCACAGCCAAAACAGTATGAGTAATAAAAGGCACTTTCGCAGGATGTTGTTATTGACATTAACCTCCAAGCTCACATTGAATGAAAGGCCAACTCCACAGTAGCAAACAATGCTTAACTTTATTTGAATTCTTTTGAAGAGTGGTCCGGTGTCAATGCAGATTAAGGTGGAGTTACATTCAAGTGGTTGTAGAGACATCTGCTGGGCCTTGCCATACAGCGGGAAATTCCTTGATGTCCTGCCTGCAATGAAACAATACACTTCACCTCTTAATGTGCGTGATATCAACTACACAGACTGCAGCACTGCATGATCTTTTAATCCGTGGCAGAGCCTCAAGAGATCCACACAGCTAAGAACTCCTTGGTAGAGCCTCATGCGACCCACACATCCCTCAAATCGATGGCAGACACCTGTGTGATTGTCACACCAGTCAGATCCATGGTAGAGCCCTATTATGTCCCCACACCCCTACATCCAGTCCGCAGGGCCGTGAGATTCATGTATCATCCTCATACCCATGGTAAGGCTGGCTGACATGTACAGTCTTCACATCCATGGCAGAGCCCCATGTGGTCCATAAGACCCTCAATGTTGGCACAGCCCTGAATGAGCAGTGACCTTCAATGCCATGGCAGAGTCCTGAATCAGCCACACACCTCCTGATCATTAGCAGATCCCTGTGAGCTGCATGCCACTCAGATCCATGGCAGAGCAATGTAATTCTCATGGCCCACAGAACAATGGCAGATCCCCACATGGTTTGCATGGCCCTCATATCCATGGGAGAGCACCAAAATGGTCTGCTGCTTCTTCAGAACCATAGCAGAGCCATGTGTGACCTGCATGCCCATCAGATCCATGGCAAATCTCCATGTCATCCACACAACCCTAGATCGATGTAGAGCACCACGCAGTCTTCACAGCCCTGAGATCCATGGTAGAATCACATGTGGTCTGCATGGCCCACAGGCCATGGCAGGGCCCTGAATGAACATCAAGACCTTCATAACCTTGGGAGAGCCCAAATGAACTGCACAGTCCTCACATCCATGGCATAGTGTCATGTGATCTGAATACACCACATATCATGGCTGAGTCCTGAATGAGCACAAGACCTTCAATATCATGGCAGAGACCTTATGTCCTCCAAATCCATTACTCAACACATATGGTCCACATGGCAATCAGAGCCATGGCACAGCACTGCATGATCCACATGCCTCTCAGATCCATGGCAGAGACCCATGTGAAATGCACAGTGAATAAAAAGTGAGTTGCAATTCTTTCCATGCAATGCTTTCCATGTAATGCTTTGGTTTTGGTGGTGCTGTTTCTTTTCTCATTCAGTAGAACAGCTTGTAAAATGTATATTTGTATTGCAGGTCTAGTAAATGTAAAGTCACTGAGCTTTTTGGGGTGCAGAAGTATGTTTCTTTTACTTTCAAGGACAAAGGAAAACATTTTTGATGAATTGATCACTGGTTGACAATATTTTGCTTTTAAGATCTTCAGTATATCATTCAAGTTTTGTTTGGAGTTTTGTGAAAGGTATATGTGAGTCTTAGTAGGATTGCTTGTCTGTGAGCATTGTTGTATATGTGAATATTTAAGCATATTTTCTAAAAATTTAACTGAAGAGATTTTGTGAAGGATCTTTCATGGTCAACAGAACTAGTACATCTTTAGTCACAGGTTCTTTTTCTGTATCTTCTGAAATGGCCATACCTTTTATATTTTGTCTTTTAATGGTGTCCCTAAATCCCTGAAATTGTTCTTAGCTTGACTCATTTCCACTTGCTTGGTTTTGACTGTTTCATCAGTATTGCGGTAACTGTCTTTCAATTATGGGATTATTTTCTGCTTCATGTAGTCTATTCAGATTTTCACTCAATTTGAATTTGCTGAACTGTTTATTCGTTTCTTATAGTTTGCTTTGTTTTTGTTTCAGTGTTGCTATTTGTGGTATGGTATATTCCTTTATTTCCCTGAACTTCTGTATGCACCTCATGGTGTATTTAATGAAATTGCATATAACTTTTTTAAAAGGGTTCTATTCCCCATGTATTTTGATATCATTGTCAGTGAAATATGAGTTTAATATAAATGTTTTTCTCCCTTGTTGGATGTCTGCCGGTGATCTTATATTTTGTGCCCATGTTTCTTCTTTAATTTCTGGTTTTAGTCCATATCTGTTCAGAGGATTCTTCTCACTGGATTTGTTTTGGAAGCTGTTTTATCTACTGGTTTGTATATCGGAGTCATGGTTAATCACATGAAGAAGGATTATCCAACGTGCAGCAGAGCAGATAAAATCCAACAAAATAAGAGAGGACAGGATGAAGGTAAAGGGACACTTGAACCACCAACACAGGAAAGCAGCAGATATAGAGAGGAAGCCTATCACTGCGGCATTCAGAGGCCCACTCATATAGGGAGTTGGAGACTGCGTTCCTGGTTTTACTTTTTATTTCCTTTTCTTTTTTCTTTAACTATACTATTCCATCCAGCAAATTTCTTCCAGTCTCCAATGTGAAGCTTCGATCTTGGACCCAAAAGCACCTATCCCCAGCTTGCCACTATAAAACTATTGTGATAATAATCAGTGGCTACACCATTGTCTTCTCAGACTTGCTTCCACTCCTGTATTCCACAATACCAAGAATTGGGAGGGAGTAGTTATTACAGGTTACAGGACACTGAGTGGCTCATTTTTCTTGCCTGTTCTTGCTTGGAATGGTTCTTCCAAGAGGGGCAGAGCAGCTCAATGGGAAATCTTGTCCAAGACTGGAGGCATAAAAGAACAGTGATTCCAAACATATTACATGGTGGAAAAACAGGAAGAATTGCATATCTCCAATTACTTTCTCTTCCTCCTCTTAGTTGGAAACAAAACATTGTGAAGACTTTAAATGATAAGCCATACGATTTATACCTTTCTAACTATTTTATGCATTGACGTTATGCAGTGACATTGTACAGCCTTGCTCTCATGCCTGCTTAATTGTCTACATAGTTACCCTATTGCTCTGCAATATGACTGGAGGTGTAATGTGAATATTATTTACAAAATTGTGTCATTAGGCTCTTCCATGTGTTTGTAAGATCTATTTCCAAAATTTTATCAATGCAATATATGGAAGAAACTTGTGTGTCTATTTAGTTTACATTTCCTGACAATTGACAAGGGTAAGAATTTTGCAGTGGATCTTATGTCTTCAATACAGTGGTTATGGTAAATGAGGGGAAAACCCAGCTCAAGAATACTGAAGGAAGGATTGATTTCATCAGTGAGGGATGAAAGTAGACACATTGACCTCCTAAGTTGACATGTGTACAACACCTGGTGGCAACTAGATGGAGCTGACCAGATTTGAATTTCTATAAGAGTACTAACACAATCTCTGAAGATACGTGCATTCTGGGAGCAAAACCTGGATTCTTGCCAAAAATAGGACTTTTTTTTTATTAGGGCAGGGACAATAAAATTTGGAATTAATGTTTCTCTCAAACTATTGGGAAATAATGAGGAGTGATGTACCAGACAGTTGAATTCTGATGGTACGAGGCATTGATCTGTATAAAAGCAGAAATTCAGAAAATAATGTATGGACACATGAGATGTTCTTAAATCACAATGACACCAGCACATGCCTTATATTTATAAGAAATTAATATTGGACTCACTTAAAACCTAACCAGACATCACACTATTTAAAATACATGACATTGTGATACACACGTGCCTTGTGCATTTTTCAAGCAGTAGGTGCTTTGTGTTTTTTTTCAAACAGAATGAATATGTTTGTTTAATTAGCATATTTCTATTAATGCAACATTTAGACAATGAAATTACTAATATTTTTTGTGACTCAAGAATAAGTGTGGTTATAAATCAAATCATACAAATCATATCATGTTTTCACATCACATAATTTAATTTCTCTATCTTCTCTTGGTTTCAAGAAAAGATAGAAACATTAAAATCAACACTAGGTTTCCATTCGATGAAATAAATCACGTATAAATTTGGCTCTGGCAAAGCAGTCATCCTGCAACTGTTGGCTGGGCCATTGGAATGGAGTGACATCATCAATCACTGATAGAATGTTTCTGGCACCTTGGTGAGGATTTTTAACATTCCTGTCTCTGTATTGAGTAGATGGCAGGACATTAGGCAAATAGAGGATGGAATATCAATGAAATTTGTGTTTTTTGAATATTCTAATTTTATTTGGTTTCACAATTCGCTGATTATAACAGCAACAGTTTAGGGGACAAGTAGCAGCTTTGAGTAATTCTCTATTGTTGGGGCCATGAAGCGCAAGCAAAAGACAAAACATCTGGAAGGAACAAACTGCCCACCAGCTGCAAAGACTACAATAGGTATGTCTGGGAATAGTCTTTGTCAGAGGGTAGTCTGGTACTGCCATCTAAAAGAGAAGAAGGGACGCCACTAATTGTGGTGGAGGAAGAACAAAGATAAAAAGAAAGGGGCAATGAGTGAACAAATACTTTGGTTATTGCATTCAAAACTCATTTTCTTGAACTAAGTATTCACATGAATAGTTTCTTAAAGTAGAATTTTCCTGCCTCTCTCTCAGATACTGCTTGTTTTCAGCTTCTCCAATCCTTACCTTCAACACATAGCTACCAATGCCAAATACCTTTCCTTCCATTTGTCCTCCTACCTCCCTCTTGTATGTTTCATTAAAGATTTTTTTTTCCATTGGAAAGAGAAGAGAGACAGAGAGGAAGATCTTTCGTCCAATGATTCACTCTCTAAGTGAGCGCAACGGCCGATATATGCCAATCCGAAGCCAGAAGCCTCTTCCGCGTCTCCCACAAGGGTGCAGGGTCCCAAAGGCCTGGGCCATCCTCGACAGCTCTCCCGGTGCCCATATGGGATCCGGGGCATGCAAGGCGAGGACCTTAACCACTACACCACCTCACCGGGCTCTATTTCTTTAATTCATATTTAACATTTGCATATGTCACTGAAGGCAAATTTCTGCACCACACACTCTTTTATGTTACACAATTTGCCATCTTACCCTTGGTTTACATGGTAGCATTGACAAGCTCCAGACATTAACATACAACCATTGAATTCGAGCTGTTCACAACACTCATGAATTCATAAAACAAAATAGCATATACTTAAACAAAAGTATAATATATTCAACAACAGCATAGCTTCAAAACAGATGCAAACCAACAAGCGACACCTACCTACTGTGCCCATCAATGTGTCAAGATAATGAAAAACCTAGAATTTACTTAAAATTTCTGCAATAAGTTTTGAGTGGCCTCTGTCATAGCCCTTGGCATGTGGGGAATCACCTTCACTCCTGTGACAGCAAGATTTTTGAGTATTCCCACATGTGTTATGTGCTGTACTTTGGAAAACAGACAAGATGCCACATCCCAAGGTTAACTTGTTGTCATTTTCCAATCAGTATCCATGAAGCCTCAAGAAGATGCTCCTGAGATGTGTGTGGAGGTCTCAACACATCCCACATATGAAGGAGAAAGTTGCTCCACCTGCGATGGTGTATATTTTGTTTCTGCTTGTAATGAACCCATTCTTATCAAAGATGGTAAGGTGCAAATACCAGGTCCAAACTCAGAAGTTATAATTTAGGCAGCCAACCCAACCTCTACTCACTCTACTTTCTCATCACAATGACTGCTTTACAGCACAGCGGATACATTAAAGGCTTTGAGAAAGGGCACATGGTTAGTTTGGTGCCAAGAACAGCTCAGAGCTCCTCAGAAGCTAGTAAGCCTTACAGCAGAAGATCTGCAAGTGAGGCCAGGTGCATAGATAATGCTTATGGAAGCCTGTTTGAAGCTTCCACACACGCTTCTCCCTACATCACCTGTCCTAAAATAAAAAAAAAAAAAAAAGAAAACTAAAAGCATTTTGCCTAACCCATCAACTAAGGTCCGTCTGCATTCATCCTGCCCTTCACTACCCTATATTGACTGCATAGTGAGATATTTATTTATATCTTCAAGTCTGTAAATTGTCTATAACCATGGGTAATGGATACACTGCATTCCATGCCAATGAAACTGCCTAATTTTAGGCTACATGCACAACAACTGAGTTTTTGAAGAAAATTCACTTTCCTTTCCTAACATGCCATTATTTTACATTATGTATTTTAAAGGAATACAGAGCCCCCATCAATTTCTCCTTCTTTTTCCCCATCAACTCTCCAGCTGACACACACTTTTATGTTAGTCACAGTTTAGTCACAAACATCCATTCATCTCACAGGTCACTGAAGCCACAGAAAATTCAACCAGTGAAAATGCAAAGCACAAAGGTACATGCACTACAACACACACACACACACACACACACACACACAAACACAAAAACACACCACAAAATACAGTCTATAGGACAATATACAGAAATCCAAAATGGAATGGTGTGACACCCATATATACAGGAGTGTATAAAACTGATATACAAATATTCTAAACTGACATACAAAAATTCTAAACTCAATACTCACTGCAATATTCACTTTAGTAAGCACTAAAGCAATTACACATTAGCTTCAACAAAATATGTGCTAATGTTATGAGAGCATATATACCTGAAATTACTGACATGTTTTTCTGCAATGTGTGAATCCGGTGGGTTAATCACACACAAAAACTTTCCTGACATAATAAATAATCTCAATAATTGAGTGTCAAGTATCGAGCTGTGATAACAATCAATGGCAACAATGATCTGAACATTCATAAAGATGTATATTCTTTAGAAACTATATTTGAAAATGTAAACATATGTATATTGCTTCATTTGAGCTTGTGTTCATATTGAGGTGAAGTGAAGGGAGTGAGAGTTAAAACTGTAGAGGAGGTAAAGAGTCATAAACATTATCCAACAAAGTTGTGACTGAGGTTCATGGTACAAAACACTGAGCAACACAAGACTCCTGCACATGCTAAGTCTGTTTCAGTTCCTTATGTCTAATCCAGACTCTGGCAAATGTGCACACATTGAGTTTGGGCTTTTAGCGGGATAGGCTTTGTTTTTATTCCCTCAGATTAACTTGTGGAATCACAATGACACATCAGATCATGACTAGAAGTGTTCTAAGAATTAGCTATTTGTCTTAGAAAAGTTCAAACCGCTTTGATCTCAAAAAATGAAAGCAATTGCAAAAGAATGGCCTACCCATGTTTTAGATATAATCTCAGTGCAAGCTTAGTTAATTTATCTACTCTGTATTAACAAGTATCACAAATTGGCAGTAACTAAAACAAAATACAGCAAACTCTTCTAACATAGCTCAGCCTGTGTAGGTGAAAATGAACTCAGCCTATATTATGGGCTACGAATTAACTACACAAAGGCTACTTTTTCTGTGGATTAAGAAGGGAATGGCTTCATATTTTGTATGTACATTCTTTGTGTATACCACCTTAATTGCTTAGTTCTAACCCTTGTCACTATGCTGCTTCTCCTTTAAATTTAATTGTTGATGCCTCTGTGTATTAAGTCAAACTGGAATTGTAATACAGAATCATCTTGAATTGTAAAATATTTAATTCTCTCACTTTTAACATTTCCCATTTTTGTACGAATCATATTTCATGTATTTCAACTATTCTTTCTTATTTTGGTTAATTGCATTGCATTATGTGACACAGTGTTATATGTACTGGGATTCCCCCCACCCCAAACTTCTCCTCATGGTGGATTTCTCCACCTTGTTGCATTACCACAGTTCAAATTCAGTTGAGGTTTTTTCATTGGACTTATTTACCAAGCAAAAAGTGCAGCATCTTATTATCCTCGTGAGTTCAATGATTTCTTGTTGAGACCATCTCTGGCTTGAAGGTAAAGCCAGCAAATCATGCTTCAACACTGTAAACAGCTAACTACTAAAATGAATATAGACATGAGACAGCTAAATAGTAATCTATAGCCGTTTTGAGATGTGTAGAACCCGGTTGAGTACAAACCAAAATTGAAATGTCTATGAAGAATTCACAGGATGTAGTTAAGGATCTGCATTTTTGTATTAACATATTGGTTAATCAATACCATGTCAATTAATGCCATAATGTTGTAAATTATTATTAATATTATGTTGGGGCCTTTAATTGTTTGGGACAGTACTTGGCTGGCTTTAAACAATTCTAATTTTACACAGTTGCTGTCACTAATTAGCTTGAGAAAGATACAATAAAGCATCGTGATCAGAGAGCATTTCAAAACAATTCATAATCTTACTGCAATTGTTAAACACCAAAGCAGATATGTGGAATAGTAAAGGAATACTTAAACATCACACATGGATACATTGTATACGATGAAAAGTTCTGAAATAGAAAATTCCCATTACTATGATGAGTACATAGACACACATGCACACACACTGACACACACATTCTCTTCCTCTTTCTCTCTCTCTCTTTCTCTCTCTCTTACACACACACACACACACACACACACACACACACACACACATACACACACACACACACACAGTGCCCAAATAAGAACAAATGCAGATAAAATGAAATGCATTGATGACTTTTCGTATGACTTGTTGGCCAGGGAATATATAAGAGTACTCATGGGATAGCATATCTAATTTTTTTTTAAGATTTACTTTTATTATTTTTTCATTGGAAAGTCGGATATACAGAGAGGAGAGACAGAGAGGAAGTTCTTCCGTCCGATGATTCACTCCCCAAGTGAGCGCAATGGGCCGATACTATGCCGGTCCGAAGCCAGGAGCCTCTTCCGGGTCTCCCACGTGGGTGCAGGTTCCCAAAGCTTTGGGCCGTCCTCGACTGCTTTCCCAGGCCACAGGAAGGGAGCTGGAAAGGAAGCAGGGTGCCGGGATTAGAACCTGCGCCCATATGGGATCCCGGGTGTGCAAGGCGAGGACCTTTAACCACTTGTGCCATGGCGCCGGGCCCATAGCATATCTAATTTTAGGTATGTTGAAGTTAATTTCCTTCCAATGATAGTACGTCCCATCTTGAATAACAAAATATACACCTCATATACTATTCTGAACAGAGGGACCCATCTTTTTACACAGCATTTCAATAGCCACAAGAAGTCATTCCTGAAATATATATGAAACAACCATCTCACCAAATGAAAGGAGATAGTTCCTCCTCAGATGATGATGATGTCACATTTATTTCACCTTGGAATGAAATGTTTCTTATAAAAGATGGTAAGAAAATTTCAAATAACAAGTCTAAAATTAGAGAATATTTGTAAATCAGTCACAACCCAAGTTCTCCTCACTCCTTTTTCCCCTTAAGCTGCAGTGTTTCAGGACATGGTCACTTGGAGGGACTCAATTGCAAGGCACACAGCTAAACAGAAACCAAGAATAATGTGAGCAATGGGAGGTCCCTAAGTGAGAACATGGGCAGTGATAAGTTATGTGAAAATTGTCTACTCCTAATATTACCCTTATTCGTAAAAGGAATCAATAATCTTTCAACCAATTTCTCAAATCTGCCTTCATTTTGCATCTCCTTATCATGTTTGAGAAACATTACACAGAATGGTTCTGTGGGAAGATTTCATAGATACTTACTGGACTCTGTAACCACAAATTCTTTAGATCTTCAAAGAAATACGTGTGGTGAGAACGCCACAATGAAATTTTCCAAATACTGGTTCTGGTGCCTTACTGATTGTCACAAACAGATACATTACAGCCAAGGAAAAATAAAGAATAGCCCACAAATTTAACACATAAAAGCAGAAGGAATATATGTATCACATGAAAATATATATACACAGACATATATGTGTACGTATTCATACACATTTATAAGTTGCTAAATATGCATAAAAACATTGTGAAAATAACCTCAACCAACAAACAAGAAAGAAAGTAATTGAACACTCTTGCTTTTGTGCTTTGGCTGGGGCCTATATTTCAATCAGCATAACAAAGAGCAACAGGTAACAATGAAGATTTATGGTTTGGCACAGTTAACGTTCCTTGTTATTATTTACCTGCAATTTTTGATGCCAGTCACAACACTAACATAAATATTTGCTCTACTATACTTTAAAATGACAAGCAAATCCAATGATCGCACAGCTCAAGACTGACAGAATGAAATTTCTCACACAGCAATCCAAACACCTCAAGAGGACACTCCTGAAAAGTGTGTGGCACAGCAAGGTCATCTAACAAAACTAGGAAAGAGCTGCTCAACTTCAGAAGAAGTCTCCTTTCTTTCAGCATGCACTGAACTCAGTGATATGAAGAAGATGGCAAGGAGGAGTACATGTGAAGGCCTAATTGGTGATGAGAGGTTAAACTCATCCACAAAGCTCAAACACTATTCTCTGCAGATTCTGAAACCAATGTAATTAATCAGGATACAAGCACTAGGATGGAGATCTGGAGAGAGATTCCTTGGGAATGTAGCCCCAGTTACAGGAAACATGTCAATGAGAAACTTGGAAATCTCTAAATGGTAACCTGGGCATTTTGGAGAAGAATAGAAACTATTTCAGAGGCTCCCCATCCATTGAGAAAGAGCTCCTATTCAGAAAAAAAAAAAAAATGTATTTTCATTTGTCACTCCCTGACCAGCCTCAAGATGCATTGTAAATTAAACTTTTATTTTTATTTTTTTTTTTACATTTGCCTTTCATAGACAGCCATTGACATCACAGGACGCATCGTTAAAAATCAAGTTAGCTTTTTAGATACATGCAAGTGGAAAGGGAGATTCTCTAGGCTTTTCCACCTTGCAATGTCTGTTTTCTGATAGAGTGACACAATCAGAAACCTCTTCAGCAGAGAATACACACAAGCCACACCTCAGACACAAACCCCCATGTACCACACAAACACACACAAAAGTGTCTAGCATAGAAACTAAGTCTAATATGGAGATTTGTTTAGATTTATGCAATAGCACATATACACTGTTCATATTACACCAAAATGTATATATACCATATGTAATATAAGATATAAAAACACCATCACTCCTGACTGGATCAATGAGTAAAATGTCGAGGACATATGCCATGGTCTGCACTGGGGTGGACAATGTTGGCTTCATTGAATGATGGATAACTAGCTTCACTGAATAATGATGTTATATCAACACTTAAAAGTAAGTCTCATGCATGAGTAACAGCATATTAACTAGATGTGCTTTTCTTTGAAAATCTTGACAATTAGATGATGTAGCATTTAAAATTACCTGTTTTCATTTTCTCTCTAACAATTTCAAATGGCTCAAGACAATGCTCCTGAGATGTCTGCAGCACCACCAAGACATCTTATCAAAAAAGCGGATAATTTTCCCAACTTAAATGTACCATCCTTTGTTTCTGACTGCATTGAATCCATCATTATTGAAGAAGATGGTAAGACACCTTGTAGGTAAAGCCTAAAACAGAAACAGATGATTGAATTCAACCAGCCTATTCACTATACAGTTCAGTCTCGCCTCACAATGTACTGATTCAGGATACAGGTTCTAGGATAAGAACTCTGGGTAAAGATTCATTTGGGAATGTGGCAGAATGGAGGGCATGGTTCATGAAAAGCAAGTCGGTTGCACAAAGGTAAACCTCCCAAGCAAATTACAACGGCAGGAATGGGATATATGGAAACCTCTCCAGAGCCACATTTACACACATGGAACAAGACCCTGCAAAAAAAGTGTCTGGTACATCCCACCACACTGTGATTATCATTTTGCTTCTAACAAATCTTTATAAATACATCTTCATTCACAATGTCGCTATAAACCTTATGAGAAATTGCACATTGATCCTTTGAAAATTGACTTTCATAGACACACATGGGCCAGATAGGTTTCAATTTGCTATGTTTAAAGCCCTAAAAAGAACAGCATGAGAAGGAAATATCTCTACTTATTGCCAACAGGTTTTAGGAAGTGCTCAAGCAGCGAACATGCAAATATAGAAGCCATGCTACTAAATCCATAGTAACATACAAACATAAACACATAGGCTGGCACCTCATAACACAGGCATATAAAATTAATATATATCATATGTATATATGTATGCCTAACCATAACCACATACAAAAGTGAGAATTGTGAAAGACTCGAATTTTTATCATTTGGTTTGAACATCTGCCTTAGTGTACATGGCAGTAGACCAATAGGAAACAATCAAGATTCATGGAAGGGGAAAGACATCATCAGTCCTGAAACATACTGACACAAGTATTTTCACATGCAGAAAGACATACTGATAGCATGTGCTATTATTTTTTAAGACTTGTTCATTTTTATTGGAAAAGCAAATATACAGAGAGGAGGAGAGACAGAGAGGGATATTTTCCCATCCAATGTTTCACTCCCCAACTGACTTCAAGATACTAGAAATGAGCCTATCTGAAGCCAGCAGCCAGGAGCTCTTCTGGGTCTCCCATGCGATTGCAGGGACACAAGGCTTTGGCCATCCTCCTCTGCTTTCCAAGAAAACAAGCAGGGACTGGATGAGAAGCAGGGCTATTGTGGTTAGAACCGGTGCCCATATAGGATCCTGGCCTGTGCAAGGTGAGGGCCTTAACCACTACATTTTCACGCTGAGCCCAGCAAGTGCTAGTCTTTGTAAACATGCACCACTCAGATGAAGCCGCATTTCAAGATTGTGTTTTTTTTTTTTTTTTTTTTCCAAACAGCATTCCAGAAGCCTCAAGAAGATGCTTGCGAGATCTGTGTGGAGGTCCCAACTCATCTTACAAAAGAATCAGAGAGTCTGTCACATCCGAAGATGCCTACTTTTTGCCAGCATGGGTTGAGCCCATTATCATCAAAGAGGATGGTAAGGGAGATGTTATGGCATGCCCTATTGTAGAAAAGAATTGCGATTATGTCACTGTCATCAGTCTCTACTTAACACACACCTTTCACAATGGAGTACTTCAGGGCATAGGAACAAAAATGAGGTCTGTTTGCTGAGAAAAAATTGGGAATATGGTCCCAAGAATAAATCACAGTTCCTCAGCTGTAGGACAGATATGAGTAATTCGACATCTTCATGTAATATCATGGTCAGGGATGAAATTTATGGAAACTGTCCAGAGCCCCATCCAATCAATGTGGACAAACTCCTGTATACAAAATATCTTGAACCTCTCTTCTCAGGGTGGAAAATGATTTTCCTTTCCACTAAGTCACTTAAATGCATGCACCTTCTGCTATCATCTCATCCCACTTTCGAACGCAGTAAATGCATGGTAACATAGAAGCAATCTCTGACCTGCCAGCTATTGTGCTCTTGGATATTTTGCTGTGTAACAACACAAATTGTATTCACAAAGAAATGTGTGTGTGCTTTGTGAGTTAACACTCAAAGAGAGTCACTTGAAACACAGGATTCTGCAGCTGTAACATGTTCAGCTCCTCAAAGCACTGTACATGCAGAGGAATCCTGGCATATTAAACATTGTTTTCAGAGAAGAATGTACAAGTAAAAGGGCCAAAATGTGAATACGGATCACATGCACAAGTGCATGGGCATGAGTGCACACATGCACACACAAAATAATAAACTATCATAGAGTAAAAAATAAATATGTAAAAATATTCTACGTGCCAGCATTCAGGACAAAAAATGAAAAAGTTTTATACACTGTGGTTGGAGTCTCTGACCATTGAAAGTGTCAGCATTTGATTGGTTTACTCTGTGACTAAAAATAATCTTGCAATATTACAATTATTTAGATATTTTGAGAGAAACCTAGAGGAGTCAGAGGCTGATGAACAATGGGTTGATGATTTATTTCAGAAATAGAGAAAACACAGCTGATGCCACAGACTGACATGCTGGCATTTCTCACACAGACATCCACAAGACTCAAAACGGCACTGCTGAAATTCGTGTGGCACTCAAAGGGTGTCTAATTAAAGAAGGAGAGCATTCCTGCAGCTCAGATGAAGTCTTCTTTGTTTCTGAATGGGTTGAATGCGACAATGGTAAGGAAGGGTGTATGTGAAAGCTGAAATGTCAAGAGTTTTCAAGATTTATTTTTTTATTTTTTTTTTTTTATTGGAAAGGCGGATATACAGAGAGGAGAGACAGAGAGGAAGTTCTTCCGTCCGATGATTCACTCCCCAAGTGAGCCGCAACGGCCGATACTATGGCAATCCGAAGCCAGGAGCCTCTTCCGGGTCTCCCACGTGTGTGCAGGGCCCCAAAGCTTTGGGCTGTCCTCGACTGCTTTCCCAGGCCACAGGCAGGGAGCTGGAAGGGAAACAGGGCTGCCGGGATTAGAACCGGTGCCCATATGGGATCCCGGGCCTGCAAGGCGAGGACTTAACCACTTGCGCCACCGCGCCGGGCCCAAGAGTTTTAATAAAGCCATTCAGCCCCATCACTATCACTTCACTTTCTCCTTCCAATGTAGTTATTTAGGACACAGGCACTGTGAGGAAGTCTTTGCACAGAGACTCATTGAGAATATGGCCCCAAAGGCAGGTCACATCTACACAGGTCTAAGCCACATGTGAGTGGTGAGTGGGAGATCTCCACTTGAGCATACAGGCACAGAAGCCATGCAGTGCATGGACCCCTGTACAGTGATTCACCTCCTAATTGGAGCTAGCTCCTACTCAGAAAATCCGCTGCTTCAGTCCACCTCACTGTGGAAGAAATCTCTTTTAGATTCTAAGTCTATGGCATGTAGATTCATTCATGTGAGCTTTATACTCCAAAGGATTTCCAGATTTTGCCTTGTGACAATTGACATTCACAAACAGCTATGGCTTCAGAATCATGACTCTGACAACACTTTCAGGATTTCAAAGATCTCTGTGTTATATGATTTCAAGTATGCTCATCAGCTCATGCAATTCTTGCTTCCTGTGGGCTGACAAAATTAATAAATTGGTGAGCATAGCAAAATCAGAAAGGTAGACCATACACTGAACACATGAATCAGTCCGCACACAGTCCACACACACTCAAATGCATACAATCAAACACATATACACACACATGCAACAATGAATACATGCAGAATGAATACATTATCGATGGATGGGTAGACCTATGCATCTGCACAATTCTGTGTATGTTGTTGTTATTATTGATCATTGGCCAAGTGATTGTTCCTAGAAATGCATGATTTAATGCTTTGGACAGGGTACATGCCTCGGTTTGTGTGAAATTTCCATGAAGGAAATAATCTAGAGGGAAACAATGTCAAATACACTCCAGACAACAGCAAGTCCCATGAGTGCTCTTGTGATCAACAGCATATTCACTTGATGTGCTCTTGTTCTGAAAACAGAGACAACTCAGGCAATGCCACATCTGTAGACTGCCAGGTAGCCATTTTGCACCAACCATTCAAAAAGGTTCCAGAGGAGGCTCCTGAGATGTGAGTGACGCCGTGAGTGTGTCTTAGGAAAGAAAGAGAGCATTTCTGCATCTCACTTACATTCTGCTTTGTATCAACTTGCATTGAAAATATTCTTCCCACAGAGGATGGTAGGCCAGATTATAAGGACAAAGCCTGAAATCCAAGAAGGCTTGCAATTAGACACAAAAAACACTATTTCCTCAATCTCTACCCCAACACAAAACATGCTCCTCAACACAGTCACTAGGAGGAGCTCTCTGAGGGGTGATTCATTGGGGATGCATTCCCAGAAACAAGTCAAAGCTTGTTGAGCACCAACAAAGATTTGAGAGCAATGGGAGATCCTCATGTGAGAACATGGGAGTGAGACTAGCACAGATTTTCCAGAGCCTCCCCCATGCATTGGGAGCAAGCTGCTTCTCACAAGTTCACATGCTCTATTAGGCCTCATTGTGGCCTTCATTAAGCTGAGGTCATGGTCCACCAAAGTTGCTGTGCTGTCACCTGATGTTGGTCCAACTCATCCATCCACATGCCTGCGAGCCTCCTGTCATCTGGAGATACATACCATCTGTTCCAGGTGGCTTATAATCCTAGGGGCATCAAACTGCTGCAATGGTCCACTGCTGGGGTCCGTGCGTTAGGTGTGGATGGCACAAAGGTGCGAAGAGAACAGCTCCCCTGCTTGGCAGGGCCTGGGGGAGCTTCCAGCTGTTTGACAGGGCCCGGCAAATTTCTCTCTGACCACCCTGACTCTGTTTCGGCCCCTGGCTGCATGGACACTCAAGCACCCCACTAAGAATTCTGTATTCTTTTGAGGCATTGTTGTTCACCCCTGTGAGACAGTTTTTGCAGGTTTTTGCAACCGATGTGAGCTTGAGAGTTAATGTCACTGATAATGTCTTGGTGAGTGGGCCTTTGACAATTTACACACAGGAGCACAATTAAGCCCATGCCATTTTGGACACCTTATTGGTTTCGTACCATTGTCTTAGAATTTGGCCCAGACATGTAGCACACCTACTGGGAACGGGCTTGAAATTATCCTAAATATTAATGCAAGTGATGGGAGTGAGAGCTGAAACTGCTATGGCAATAAATATAGTTATTGTTAACTCAAAGGCTAGCGTGAATTTGCAATTTTTTGGAGCCTAGAAAATGTAATTGTTTTAGCTGCCTTTATACTTTTTAGCTAGAGGAATTAAGGATGTTTTATTAACAGAAAAAAATGCTTTTGATTATTGCTTTATTGTTTATGGGGTTGTAGGAGTCTATAGTTGCAGGGTAATTTAACATTTGAAGTTTCTGCTTTAAATTTTAGGTTTTTCCCTCATAACTTATTTTCCCATTAAGTGTTGGGAAAATTGTAGAGGCAGAAATGTAGTGGGAAAGTACCACTAATTAGCAGGTAATCACATGTGCCTTGGCCTTGGAGTCCTGGCTGTTGCTCCATGCCTGCTGTTGTAGAATAAACAATAGCTTGCTTTGAACAATATGAATACAGTATTTTGCAAAATTATCTTTAGGAGCACCTGCCTAGCATTGAAGTGCAGATGGAGTGACCAAATATCTGTACATGTCCCCTTAATTTTGAAAAGAAAATGAAATAGAATATTTGCTTGTGCAGAAGCTTGAGAAGTGTTTTGAGTAAATAAAAATGACAGCTTTTTCCTGAGCTGTTGTGAGAACACACCAAGTGTCCGTGTCTGTGTCTTTCTTTATTGCCGACTCCACCCACCCTTCCCAAACTCCGAACTCAACTGGAGCTGGACTCTGGCAGTATACAACCTCAAACAGACATGTACCCACTACCCCCTTTTTCAAATTCTTGCTACTCCAGCAATCAGAGAGGCACAACAAATTCTGCAATGTGTCTGTCTCCCAGAGTTGGGCATCGCTGAGCAGGCCGCCCACTGTATACAAGGGGCAACTCCATCTTTTTGTCAAACCATTCTTGTGGGTCCCTTTTCTGCCTAAACTAATGTGGTCTCCAGAGTGGCTCAAGGATTCTCCATGTGGCTCAGGTCTGTAGCCATCCTCTGCCTACGTGACTCAAAAGAGAATGACAATGAAACTACAGTCTTGGAGAAATGCTTTCCAAGTAACAGTGTTGCAAAAGCCCAGGGCTTCACTCCATTTTCAACATATTGGCACACTCCCACTCGGTAAACACCCAAACCCCATACACTCAAGGGCAGCTGGCTTCCACAGAGGCCTGGTATCCTCTCTGGTAGGGCCTGTGAAGATGTGTGTGTGTGTGTATGTGTGTTTGTGTGTGTGTTGACGGGGCTGATCAGACTGTAGTTTACAGGAAAGACCACAGAATTCAGAGCTTGAGCCACCTGCCCACTTTCTGAACCAGGCCATAAGGGGCCTGTCTGTTGCCATGGCTTTTCTAGAATGCTGATGACATTGCATTCTGGGTCGGTTATGACCAGGTAACTGCTGAGTGGGAGTTCAGGGTAGCTGTTGAAACTGCTCTTAATGTATTAGCAATTGAATGGTATGGTCCTTAACAAATATTATACAAGACAGTTTTACTAGGAACTGAAAACGTTATTTGGCTCCTATATTTCCAAACAAAGGACTGGACCCCAATTGCTTTTAAGGAAAAGGGACATTGTCCTCTACTCTTGGCTTCTTCTGCTGAGAGGGGCACTGTGTTGAGTAAGCATATCAGCTTACTCAACTTACTCAGCTTACTCCCAATGCATGGGGTCATGTAGCAGTTCTTCATAAAAGGTAGAAGTCATCTAGTGCTTGATGTACAGACTGGCATTTGAAAGGCTTATCTTTGTTAAAGTCTGAAATGGATAGCAGAACTCTGGTGGGGCCTCTTAGGCTGTGAACTCACTGTTGCACCAACGAGGTTCAACAACCTATATCATTACCAAGTGAGGGCTGAGGCGACCTCCATTTCACTTTGCATGCCTAGAAGAGTTTAACTTCTAAGGGATTTGGGATGACACATATAGCCTAGAACATAAAACACAGCACTGAAAACATTTTTTTTTTTTTTGCAAGACCTACTATTCACATCAAAAGATGCACTGGTTGTCATTTACACTAACTTAGCACTTTGTAATATTCTAACAAGAGTTTACAGAACTTTCCTATTCTGGTAAGGCCTAGTTTTGGCACTGTTCATATGCCAGCCAACTTACAGGCTACTAGGAGCCACTGCTAAGCTCCTCCTACTAATAAGAATTTCTAGATACATAAGTCACTACTTAGAAAAACCTATGAATTTTGATAATATATATTTTTAATACAAATCTGAATATACAGGTCCCACATAGGAAGTCAAGCACACACTGATTCTAGTGAATTTAATAAATTAGCACTCTTATGTGTGACGTCAGTGATCACTTGAGTCTCCTGACATGGTGCTTCGGCCTGTGGAAGCTTCTTGAACCCACACCATGCCAGAGTCCAGCTCCAGCTGGGTTTGGGACTTGATAAGGGTGCGTGGATGAGGAGTAAAGAGGAAAGACAAAGATGGACCACTAGGATTTCATGATCATAATGGACAATGTGGGAAAATTGTCTGCTTTATTAATACAAAAATAGTCAAACTCTGACTCAGACTTTTTACATCATGGCAAAGTTGGGAGTTTCTAAGGAAAATTCTGCCATTAGTTTTACCTAGAAACAATGGAAGCTCCTGCTACAAATCTGATCTTTCAACTCAAAAAGCAAAATAATTATTGTTTATCCTAATTTTATAAAAAGTGAGTAGAAGGTATTATCAGAAATAAAAGGTGAAAGAGATTGTAAGAATTGATTAGTAACTCTTCCTGCAGAGAGAGTTTTGAGATGATAGTGGAAAATTGCTGAAATCTGGGAATATAATTCCTGAATGCCAAGACTAGTAGATGCGTCATACCATACACCTTGGAGATGAGTTTTAACATCACACCAACAGACATGTGAGTCATTATAAGGGAGAGAAGTGACACCAATCCAGCTGCAAGCATGATGGCAAGTGGCACCAAATCTGGTTTTTAAATGTTAAGTTTCATTGCCAATATAAATATCTGCTTCTCCTAATGCACCAATCTTGGGCTGCAAATCTATCAATACTTTCCTATGAACTGATTGTCCCAGCTGTCAGAGGTCCAATAAGGGTACCAAATGCAGTGAGGCCCAAAGATAACCTAAAAAGCATGGGCAAAGTTGTTGTAAACAATTCCAATGCATGATGAGCAGCATCATAACATCATGTATGAGGGTCTTCTCAAGACACCAAAAGTACTAGATATCAGGTTAGAATTAAGACAATTAATGACAACACACTTTGTACAAGTTAGAGCATATACAGAGCCATCTCGGGGAAAGTGAGAGGGAGCTTAAGGCTCCATCTTGTAAAAGGGAGGAATATTACTTGTCAGCAGTTCTTTTGGAAGCAGCTTGAGTTTTGTGTGGGGATGTCTTCAGTGGTAGATGGTAGTCAGCAAATGTACACGTAATGTGTCCTGATGGCAGGTTTTGATCTAAGTGTCTGTTCACCTCAGCAAGGGTAGCAACTAGGGTGATGAAATTCTTTCTGTTGTTTTGGCCAGAGGGAGGTAAGAAGGAGAGATAGCACCAGGGTTCCTCCCAGTACCTAGGTCACTACTCTTCCTCTGGGCCTCTGGGCAGTTGTGATGTCAGGGTTATAAATTAGCTATACCTATATAAATTCGTCAGATCTACCTGTATGTTCTGAGAGGCCTTTTTGAGATTTTAGAAGGAAGTAGAACAGCAGTGAAGAGAAAGCTAATCATGCTTAGTAACAATATCACATGAAAATTATTAAATAGTAAATTTAAACTAAAGATATAGGCTTAAATAGTACATTGAAAAGGCAGTGAGAATATACCATGAGTAACCTTGTTATTAAATGAACTTGAGCACAAACATATGGATGACTTAAACATTTTCTTTTTTTTTAAGATTTATTTTTATTATTATTATTTTTATTGGAAAGGCAGATATACAGAGAGGAGAGGCAGAGAGGAAGATCTTCCGTCGAATGATTCACTCCCCAAGTGAGCACAATGGCCGATGCTATGCTGATCCGAAGCTAGGAGCCTCTTTCAGGTATCCCACGTGGGTGCAGCGTCCCAAAGCTTTGGGCCATCCTGGACTGCTTTCCCGGGCCACAGTCAGGGAGCTAGAAGGGAAGCAGAGCTGCCGGGATAGAACCAGTGCCCATATGGTATCACGGGCGTGCAAGGCGAGGACCTTAACAACTTGCACCACCGCGCCGGGCCCCGACTTAAACATTTTCAATGATAGTCTCAATATACATTATATGAGTCAAAAATAATATTTTTTAGGACCACACAATAAAGTAGTTTCAGTAATGATCT
>NW_024466402.1:0-144556 GCF_017591425.1 Ochotona curzoniae
CATGGAGGCCTGAAGAGGACATCTGTGTCATAGCACAGAATGGAAAACAGAACAAATGGACAACAACCCCAGCCTAACAATGACAAAAAATATCTGAGCAATTGGACACTATAAGTCTGCTGGTGTCAGCCAAATGATATTAGAAGGGATTCCTCATCCATAGGTCAAGGATATCAACAACATTTTGAAATTATTGCATCCACCTGGGCAGAACCTTTGGAACATGTGCCATTGTGACGTGGGTTGATATCAGATGGGATTTCCTCATTCTTCTCTACTGTGATGGTGGGAAGGCTGGATATGGCCTATCTTCTTATCCCTCCCCTTCCCCCAGAAATGGGAAGAAGAAATAGAAAGTTTGGAAACAATGATCACACCCACTTCTTCCTAACCCTAGATCCTTGCCACCCTGATTAACTATGTCAACACCAAGTAATTTTTAAAATTTAAATTAAGTAAATATAATTTTTTAGCTTGGTCCTACTTAAATTTTTATTTTAAGAAGTATTTTAATATGTATTGTGTGGTGAGAGGGCAACTCAACCTTGTGGACCTCAGATGAGTGTGGAGAGGCTCAAGAGGGGGATGTGAACATGGGGTGAGATAAATGTCTGATGGGGGAGGCCAGAAGGAGTGTCTCACCCCTTGCTACTGCACGGCATCAGTGCTCAAAGACAGGCAATCATTTTATGTTGCTTTAGAGATCAGTGTAGACAAATGTTCCAGGTGTGTTACTTGAAAGGATTTGATTGTTCTGAGAAGTTTTTGTTTCCTTATACAAGGAGTGAAAATCCTTGATAAGGTCTGTTGGTTGCCCTTGTCTATCTCAGTGTGTTCACACACCTGGCTGCTTGTTGTATAACCTATCCAGGAGTGTTGTTCACCCTGTCCTTCTTTCCATATTTTGGCAAAATAGCCAAAGTCTTCTGTTGGCTTAGGTAAACTATCTTGTTTTTCGTGTGTAACTGAGCATGCTTGCTTTTCTTGTGTGGGAGTCAGCAAGTAAAGTGGTCCAGCCTTGCAATATGTGTTCTAGATTTGATGCAAATGGCCTTATGGTTTTCCCTACAGTTGGATTCAACTGCAGCAATCCCCTAAAAATCCTGAATCCTTTGTTGTAGGTCCTCAGACCTAGCTCTGGTGTGCACCAGTTGCCTCCGTTTCAGATTAAATTCATACAGTGTTCATTTCAGTGCATGTGCCAGTGGGTGAGGCTGCCCTGTCAGTCCAGAAGTGGAGCAGCTGGGACACAAACTGTGGCTGGTGTTGGAAGCTGGCACTTGCAGGCCAAGGAACCACTATGCTGGCCCTCTTCCACAGGTTGCAACTTCTGCTATGGTAGGAATTCTCCGGACTGCTCATATTGTGTCTAGCATGCACAAGTGTTTTCATATGCAACAATGTATGAATCCATTAAGTGAAGACATTAAAGAACACAAATCCCATTTATGATACAATGTATAGTTTTGGATAATGCTGATAACTTCACAGATATAGTATATGTTGGGGTTGACCCAGTGGCTCAACAAACCTGCAACCTGTGTCCCTGACAATCCATTTGGGTGACACTCCCAATGGATGCTCCACTCCTAATCTGGTTCTCTGCTTGTGTCCTGGGAAAGCAACAGGGGATGATCTAAGCCCTTGGGACCTGACTCCCACTGGGAGTCCCAGGAGAGGCTCCTCTTACTCACTTGGGGAATGAACCAGTAGATGGAATGTCTTCTATCTCTTCTTCTCTTCTACAAATTCTGCCTTTCAAATAAAATAAAATCCCTATATATAAATGTATTACATATATAATATATAATTACATGTTACAGTTAACATTAAAAACACATATTCAAAACAGGCTTATTTTTCTCACTAAAATTTCATCCAGATTTTTCATATATTGATTTATTTTATTCAATGGAGACAACTTGATTTCTCCATTTGTATTTCATTCCCTAAATATCAAATACATCGAGGGCAATATAAGGCACAAGACCAAAACCAAGATTGCAATCTGACTTCACCAGGGATATCAGGGACTTTCTTACTTGAGCTCCTACATTTTCCAACCAGTTCAGAAGGGAGTTTCAACCGGTAGTGGACCTAGTACTCCATCTCAGCCTCTGTGGTACGAGTTACATGCTTCCCAAGTGGTGTCTTAGCTGATGCACCAAATGCCCATCCTACTAGTCACTTTACAAATGACATTACAAACACTGATACAAATTCTTTTTAGCCACAACTCTTCTCCACAAAAAATAAAACAAATTGGATAATGCAACACAATATGTATGTACATATGTGTGTGCATATAGATATAACATATATAATTGTTGAAGAACAAATAGACAGCATAACCCACAAATTATCTCCAAAATTCATGGACATAGAGTGCAAAAGATGACTTACTCTTGTGCAAAATAAATAAAAATCTGTGCACGTGAGGGTTTTTAATGAATATTACTTTATATGAGTAAAACTTGTGCATGCTGTTCAGTAATATTTGTATCTTAATAAACTGAAATGTAAATGCTTTTTTTCCCATGAATATTTGGAAAAGCACTCATGATATGCTCACACAGAAAGCTCTAATGTAACAGCATGCCATTGTTTTAGTCACTTCTATTTGTTTAGGTCACATCTCTAAGTAAATTTTTAGTGAGTAATATTTTGGTATATAGAGAGAGTTGAATAGAAACCCCCATAAATATGTCTTCGAATAGTAAGTCTCATCACTCGCAAAAGTTTCCTAATATCCATCTGAGATTCCTGCTCCCAGCACCAGCCCTGGTAAAACCGTTAATCTCCCATCCATTTCAGAAACTGTCACTTAGGACATTTGTTTTAAGAGAGTTATAAAATATTAGGTCTTCTTCTATGGTTTCTGCTATGTAGCACAAAGTTTTTAAAGTTTATCATGAATTTGTAAAGCAAAACTACAATAGTATTGCTGCTTTCTAGGTATGAATAAGTATTTAGCAAAACTGAAAGTTAGAGCACCCTTCAAATATTCTCTCCATAAGAATAAGCCATTATTTTTCACAAGATACAAAACAATAGCACATTAGTTTTTGAGTTTTTGTTTGTTTGTTTGTTTGTTTGTATTAGGAATAGGTCTATGACTTTTATTAAAATCACAAAATGATTTAAGGAAACTGGAAAAAGTGAACACAATAAAGATAACAGCAGGACAAGTATCATCCCACAGGTGTGCATGTGTTTCTTTTTTTTTAAGATTTATTTATTTATTTTTATGAAGTCAGATATTCAGAGAGGAGAGACAGAGAGGAAGATCTTCCATGCCGTGATTTACTACCCAAGTGAACTCAACAGCCGGTGCTGTGCCAATCTGAAGTTGGGAACCAGGAGATTCTTCCAGGTATCCCACACTGGTGCAGGGTCCCAATGCTTTGGGCCATTCTTGACTGCTTTCCCAGGCCACAAGCAGGGAGCTGGATGGGAATTGGAGCTGCTGGGATTAGAACTGATGCCCATATGGGATCCAGTAGCGTTCAAGGCGAGGACTTTAGCCACTAGGCCACACCGCCGGGCCCCAACATATGTTTCTAATGTGGTTCTAATGCTTGAACAGACTATATAAAATAAAACAAACCACTCCATTTTCTAACACTCAATGGAATTAAGAATTGAAGCTAAGGTAATAAAAGCATTTTCTTCTTTTCCCAAAATGATTTTATTGTCCAAATGCAATGTTACAGATTATCACCAAAACTGGCTAAACGCATTTTTAAAGATTTATTTTTATTATTTTTTTATTGGAAAGGCGGATATACAGAGAGGAGAGACAGAGAGGAAGATCTTCCATCCGATGATTCACTCCCCAAGTGAGCGCAACGGGTCGATACTATGCCGATCCGAAGCCAGGAGCCTCTTCCGGGTCTCCCACGCCGGTGCAGGTTCCCAAAGCTTTGGGCCGTCCTCGACTGCTTTCCCAGGCCACAGGCAGGGAGCTGGAAGGGAAGCGGGGCTGCCGGGATTAGAACCGGCGCCCATATGGGATCCCGGGCGTGCAAGGCGAGGACCTTTAACCACTTGTGCCACCGCGCCGGGCCCTAAACGCATTTTTAATAGAGAGCATTAGAGCTTAAATCGGTTATTACTCACACAATCAACCAAAAATGTAATTGTTCACCAGTCCATTTATTGAAAGTCAAATTTCCTAACTCTGCTGTGATGGATAACTTTGCACATCTTGCTGAAATAGCAAGACATTTAAAAGAAAGCTAACTAGGTAAAATTTCTATGATCTCTATATGTTTTGCATCATACTAACTTCCAAATGACTAAAATAACACTAAAATATTTATGATTTTTCAATTTCTACAACAAAATTAAGTGTTATAAACAGATATAGTTGCAAGAAACTACTCCCTATGTTATCGTACATTGCAAAATTTTAAATCTTCAAAAACATAACTGGAAGTATGATTTATTACAGCCCCAATAATTGGTATATGATACCTTTTTCTTCTTTAACCCCAATCCTTCAAGTTTCAGATTTCAAAGTCAATTCAATTAGACATTAAAATTTCTCTTATTAACTCAGGTTCAATGAAACTTGAAGTATAAAGGTAGTATTAACTACCTGATTAAAATTTGTTAAGTATTGAGTATCGAAAAGACCTATAAGCTTGAAATAGATATCATCCACTAATCTAATAAAATAATTACGAAACATATTAAGTCCATTTAATCCTAACATTTTGAATCCACAAATGCGCACTACCTTTGAAAAGATGAAATAATACAAAGGTCAAATTGCTTACTTCAGGGAACTGTTTACAACACCATGTGAAAAAGGGTAACTTGGTTTTGCAAGCCAACTGCAAAACTCCTATGATGACCTCTCAGGAAACCCAAATTCTCCCTGGCAACAAATAGCAGCAAAATTTCTACATTTTAAAGAATTGTTCCATGAAATTTGCTGATGAACAGAAAACAGACTCAGTAACACTGATGTTGATTGTCAGAACTGATTCCCTCAAAAACCCTGTATTCACAACAGCAACCACTTATAATTTGCTAAGGGCAATTAAAAGTTGCTCAACTCAACAATCCCTTCAGTTAAGCAGATAGACCTTCATAGAGCTGTCCAACCCTGCCCAAACTATCCATCCTTTGGTGGAACCAGTCAGTTTCATGAATTGTAGTTTGTATCATCAAGTCCAGTGCTGACTCAGAGGGTAGCTTGTTCCCTGGTGCTAATCCTGCAGTCTCGGGGCTTCCCATGGATGGCTGAGAGAAAACTTGAGAGAAGGCGGACATATTTGACTGGGACACATTACTCAGCTTGCAGGTTGATCCTCCTTTAGGAATGAACTCGCTTGCAGTAGGATTTGGAATCTTTCTTCTCTGAGAGATGTTGAAGGTACCAAAATCATTAAACAAGGATGAAGCAGGTCAAGTGAGAGGATCCTGTCCTGCACATGGCTTGGCACCATCATTTAGAAGGATTGGGGAGCTGCAACTATTAGTCATTCTCTGCATCAAAGAACATTTTGCTTCTACAGGTCTTCCAAATCCATTGATGCCCTGAAAGCTGGTGCTGAAAAAGGAATCTGTGAGACTTGTATGGGTTAAAGTATTCCCATCTATGCACCCCCAGTCCTGGGACCTGTCCTGATGGAAAGCCGTCCATGGGCGCACCTGCCAGAACCAGGGGGATGCTGTTGGTATGGAGGCTGAGGCCCGGGGCGGCCAGGGTGCTGCAGCGGCAGTAGAGTCCTCATGCAAGAACTGACACTCCTCCCCATAGAAATAAGTCTTATCCTTGGAATAGAGCGGCTGTACTTGAGCTTCATGGTGGCCACCGGTGCCGCCACCACTGCAGCTGCCTCCCCACCAGGGATGCCCCAGACCCCAGAGGCAAGGCAGAGACTTTCACCAGTGAGGAGAAAGAGGAGGAGGAGGACAAGGAGGAGGTGGTGGCCGAGGGGGGTAGAGAGGAGGCCACCACCACTGTTCATAGCAATGCCGCAGCCACTACAGACCAGGGAGGGAAGAAAGGCACAGCTGCCAGGCTGGGTGAGTCTCTTCTGCGGCAGGAGTAGGAGCCACCCAGGGAGCCCAGAGAGGGACTAGAGGTCTTCCATTCATTGGTTCACTCCCCAAATGGCTGCAACTTACCTGAGCTGAGCAAAAGTTTCCACCAAGTCATACATATGTGTGCAGGGGTCCAAGGATTTGGGCCATACTGTGAGTTAGATCAAAGTGGAGCATCTGGAACACTAACAGGTGCCTATATGGGATGCTTGTGCTTGAAGGTTAGAGGCTAGCTCATGCAGCACCAGTCACCAATACCTGAATCTTCATCATTTTTTTCAGGTCATTCTAAACTTACACTCCAACTCCTTCTGTAGATTCACCAAAACTTTTCAAGTCTTGATTACGGTGCTTTTTCGGGCCTATGCAAGACTTCCTTACTCAGCCACAGCCTGATTTGCCAACACCCTAGCTGTCACTGATACAACTCCAAATTCATTGTAGTTATGTGCACATCAAATCCTTTCCTATCTCAAACAAAATTGAGGAGACAGGTAGGAATCCTGTAACTCATGATCAAATAAGCCAGCATGCACTCACTATTCTCACAAACAAGGCATTGGGAAAGAGCCATGGGTAACTTGAAAGGCTACAGCAAGGTCTACACTGTGACTATCAGTGACCTGGAACTAAGAGCCATATTGTAGGTGCTTTATTAAACCCGAAAAGATAAGAGAAATATGAGTAAGAGGTAAACGGCTGAGAGCAGGGTGTGTGGAAAGTTGGAAAATCACCTCAATTTTGCCGCAGCAGAGCAGAAAGTGACAAACGTCTCATCTCATCTTAGTGTAGGCCCTCCAGCCTAATCAAATAATGGGTTTGCTGAGGGAATAATCCATCCACATGCCCTCAACAATTTCACCTCTAGCATTCTTGGTGTCTGCGAGGCATTACCTCAAGTTGAAGGAGAGGAAAGTCATTTCATGGAGGCATGGATCCAGGATGCTGCTTTGCTTCCCAGAGTGAAAATCACGGTCCTCCTTCTCTTCCCTCATTGCTTTAGACAGGTGCAGGACTCTGAGGAAGATGGAACAGTGAATTTCTGGTATTACAAAATGAGATTCTTTCTCAAGCTTTGGAAAAATACTTTAAATATTACTAATGCTTGCATTCCTTTGAAGAATTTGCAGAAGATCATCAGTTAGTCCAAAAATGGGTATATTTTCCCAATCTTTTTCATTTGGTTGCTAACCACCCCAAAGTCTCATCTGCTCTGTTGAAAATTGTTCTGTTTGACAAAACACCTATTGTGTCATACAGCATGATGTGGAGAAAGAAATAGGTTTACCTCAAATAGGAGCACTTTGAGCTACTCCTATTTCTCAATTACATATTATTTTTTCTTGTTATTATTTGTTTCTTTAAATTGTTCTGAGAGGTTTCTAAAGTTGATACCACAGTTGTTTGAAACATATATTTCACACTCATAGCATCATCTCTATCATCCCACGTGCTTCAGAACTTGCAGACACTTGGGCCTGGTGCGGTGGCACAAGTGGTTAAGGTCCTCGCCTTGCATGTCCGGGATCCCATATGGGACCCAGTTCTAATCCCGGTAGCCCCACTTCCCTTCCAGCTCCCTGCCTGTGGCCTCGGAAAGCAGTCAGGACGGCCCAAGCTTTGGGACCCTGCACCGGCGTGGGAGACCCGGAAGAGGCTCCTGGCTTCGGATCTGCTGTTGCTCTCACTTGGGGAGTGAATCATCAGACGGAAGATCTTCCTCTCTGTCTCTCCTGTCTGTATATCCGCCTTTCCAATAAAAAAAAAAATAAAAATGAATCTTAAAATAAAAAGAACTTGAAGACACTCTTTCACATAAGCAGGAAACATAACCTGTTGTATTCCTGATGCTATTGCCTCCAACTCAGGGATTTCTTCTATCCCATAGCACTTCTGAAGTCAAATCTGTATTTGATGTCCGTAGAATATCTTGAGATATATTCCTGGAACTCCCTTGCACACTGACCTGAGCAGCCCTATGGATTTATCACTCTCCATCTAACACAACACTGGCCCTGAGACTTTGTGCAAGGCCTTCTTGAGATTTTCCCCATGACTATCTAATATTTCTTTACTAACATTTGCTTCTAAGAACACATTCGAATCTGCTTTATAGACTTACTGTTCTTTCAGTTACACTAATTATCCAATGTATTTAAGTGGATGCAAGTCCTGGCCCCTGATCATTGGAAAGAGTTGCTCACTTTAATCATCTGGCATTTCCCCCTTAGCACAAACATGGAATAACATTTCTGTTATAATTAAAGCAAAAAGACGCAGTGTGTGCATCGGATATTGATGCCTGACTGATTAGGAGATAATTCATGTTAAACCACTGTATTTCTGATTTGCTAACAGTAAACTGATGGTTCTGTATAACTACAAGTAAGTGATATTTGTAGCAAATCCCAAAATTTCGAAGCATTTCCTATGATTTGTTCAAAGGAAATATCACGGCCATCTATGCTTCCAGTAGTGAGTGTAAACATGCCCAATAGTGTTCACTGCAACTCTTGCTTCTGCCACTCTTATCCTCTGCTTACTTCAATAGATTATTCAGGCAATGCTGAGTCAGAGGATATCTTCTTGCTTCTTGTAGAAAGTAGCCTCTTTGTATATTCACCTGGAACTAACATCTGCCTAGCTGAAGAGACCCCCCTCTAGTTTCATCTCTCAGCCCCAAACCTCTGCCCACCTTTCCTTCCTCTTTTTACCTAATTTCAGCTGCATCTGCAATAAGGAAATAAGCCAACTACACAGGGTTGCATGTGTGGAAATTAAACACCAGCTTTTGTTTCATATCATTGCACGTGTTTCTGAAGCTATTTGTTCAGCACTTTTATTCTAGGTGTTGGCATTGTGGTCAATGTTAGCTGTTTTATGTTCTAGCCATCTTATCAAGATGCTACGAACTCTCCCCCTGGGAAGTCTTCTCCAAAGTTTCCTACAAAGCTTCCTGCCATCTGATTTAACCTTGCATGTTCTCATTCTCTTTTTTTATTAAATGGCAGTCTAGACACCACTTCCCTTAAAAAATTATGTATGCCTATCCCACGACTACCTACAAATTTCACAGCAAGCATCCCATCCAGTTCTTGTAAATATCCACATGCGCTGCAGTTCAACTCAGCTTGCTCTGCCCCCAGACCGGGCTCTTGTGTATACTCACATATGCAGCTGCCTTGTCCAGCCTGGTCAAAACACAGCCCTGGTTCTAGTGCTCACCAGAAATAGATACAGTCTAGCAACAGAGTGTCCAGTTTCCCTATCAGGAATGCTGTCAGCAGATCTTGTGTCTGACAATGCGTATTGCACTCAAAACATACATGACTCTAGTCCAGTTGACTAACACCCATTCTGTGCTCCAGAGTGTCTCTCAGTCCAGTACAATCTGATCCAACCTAGATTGACCCACTCCAACTCAAGCTCTCACACTCACATTTGAAAGCAGCGGTGCAGCAGGGAAGTCCTGGAGGTTCCCTTTACTAGGTGTGCTCTCAGCACTGGATCTTGCACATGCTAACAGGTGCTGTAACCCAATTTGAGATAGCATTCACTAGCAGGTGCTGCAGCCTGGCTCAGCCAGCCTGTCCTCCAGTCCAGCTCTCATGAGTGGGTGCAGAAGACTAACTCAGCCAGGCCTGCCTCAATCCTCATGTGAACTGGCAGGTATTGAGTCCTACTTGGCCCAGCCTGAACACTCTCCTGGCTCTCACCCATGCCATTGTATTCTATAGACTGGCTCACCATGAACCATCCCCATCCCAGGCCACACATATGCCAATGAGTGCTTCACCCAACCTGTCTCCAGCTCTCATGCTTACCCGCAGAGGATATCCTTAAATTCTACCATTCCTGCCCCATCAATGGATCTCATGTATGATGAAGGATATGCTAACCAAAGTAACAAGGCCAGCCCCCAGTCCTAGTATTCACTGGTGGGTACTGAGGCCTAGCCCAACCCTCACCTACCCATTCCAACATATCCCAGTCTGGCCCACACCCAGACCCTGTTCTTATTTGACCCTACAGGAGCCATGGCCTAGCAGTCCTGTTGCTGTTCTGGGTCTCACAATCACCAGTGAGTTCTGGAGCTTTGCCCAGAGTGGCCTGCCCCAGACCCAGCCCGCACTCATGCCAATGATTGATGCAGCTTTGCTCTTGCTATAGCCCTGGCTCTTGCGTTCACCAGTGGGAGATACAGTCCAATAGGTCATTCACTAGAATTCCCCTACCAAGCCTGTTTCCTGCCCTTGGTCTTGTACATATTGGCAGGTGCTTTGTCCCAGACTAGCATGTACTATCCACCGTTTCTTCTCTTGCTGGCAGTTGTTGTAGCCTATCCTGGACAGACATGACCTACAGTCTGTCCTGTCTGATGCGTAGATTTGATGCTATGGCCTGGCCCAACTGGCCTAGCCCTATACTTGGCCCACACAAATGCTGAAGGGTGCTACAGCCTTGCTCTGGCCAGCCCATGGAAGCAGGCTACAGCAGCTGCTGGGGGGGAAGGCTATTAAAGAGCATATGGAGGGTTTCAAACACATGGTATAAATTTCAGCCAATGTTGAATGGGTTCTAGAGATTTAATGTACAACAGGACAATAATATTCTCTTTGTTTTGTACATCTGATTTTTTTTAGGAAGGCGGATTTTAACTGTTCTCACCAAAAAAAAAAAAAAATAGCATGGTAATTCTGAAGTAATAGAGAAATTATGAAGCATGATTGTGGTAGTCACTTCAAACTAAATACACATATCAAAGCATTATTGCTTAAGCATATGCAACATATTATGCCAACTGTACCTCCATAATAAGTTTCATTGCAGCAATGTAAAACACTGAAAGTAAGACAGAAGCATATAAAGACACCCACATGTCCACCCCATGTACTGCACAGTGCTTGCATTGTGTGACCCAGCTCAATGATTTCCTCTGTTCTCTCCAGTTTCTCTCTTAGGGCAGGTGTCCTTTCTTCAGGAATGTGACCACAGCAGTGCTTCTCACAGATCTCCAGGGCAGTTGCCACCCACAAGCCATACACCTGTCTGTATATACCCCCAGTCTAGTTATTTATGGTGGAGAGAAATGGGCGCTGCATCAAGGCGGGGAGGTGCTGAAGCAGAGTTCATACTGAAACCTTGAGCACAGTAACAACAGCTTGCAGTTGGCAGTAAGAGAAGAGTAGGTCAGTTACAGATGTCTCTGTTCAAAGAAAGTGGCTTTTGTCAGTTCCTATGCCATGGACCCCAACAGGGGGCAGAAGGACTCTGTGACTGGTGATATCCAGGAAGGGGGCAGAGTTCCTGACTCATGGTTTGGACCTGGCCACTGTCTCACTGTTGTGGCCAATTAGGAAATAAACAGTAGTTGGGCTTGATCTCTCTCTCTCTTTCTCTCGGTCTCTTTGCTTTCCAAATAAATGTACAATCAAAATTTTTTTGAAAAAAATAATTCAGATGTCCTCCTCTTGCTGTGCATTTACCTTAGTCTTGGGTACTCTTCCCCATTTGCCTGCTCTAGGAAAGAGTAATATGCTCCCCTTAAGCAGAAGACCAACCTAACAAGTGCTCAGAGTGTGGAGTTTTAAGTATTTATACAGTTTAACAGAATGGTTATATTCTTAGACCACCATTTTCTACTTGTTTCCTGGAGGGCTTCCACACAAAAAATCCTATCAGCCAACATTTATTTGTCCTGAAGGACACAAGGTCCACACAGCAACACTAAATGACCTTGTTTTAGCCCATGGTATTTCTCTGTGGTGGCATCTCCGCCATACTGACAAGACCTCATTGTTGACAGTTTTCTGGCTCCCAGACTCAGCAGACAGCTCAGCTCAGCTCACGTTTCAGTAAATAGCTGTTTCTCCAGATTAAATCTAACAGTGTTTATGGGAACACATTCAGAACTGTCCTCTGGGCACTAGTGTGTCCTTGCTGTGACGATGCCAGTTATGGCTTTGTAATGGACATAGGCAGAATGGATATGTATTATTTTAGAAAGATAAGAATGTGTCAGGTGTTCACCATCCTTTTGTAGAAACTTATAGATTACAGAATTTTCATTAATATCTCCTAAATGTATATGTCTCTACTTATATTTTCTCTGATTTATAATTTCAGAATTATAATGTTACATTAGCACTTTAACATAATTTCATGATGCCTGGCACAATGGCTCAGTTTCTAAATCCTCACTTACAGGTAGCAGAATGCCATAAGATCAATGGTTGCTGTCCGGGTTTCTCTACTTCCCATCCAGGTGCCTGTGTCCTGGAAAAGAAGCAGAGGATGGCCCAAAACCTTTGGACCCTGCAGCCTTGTGGGAGGCCTGGAGGAGGCTCTGGGAAGCTGATAATCTCAGCTTCAGACACTGCAGTCACTTGGGGAGTGAGGCAGCGGATGGATCATTCTGTTTCTCCTTCTCTCTGTAAATCTGCCTTTCCATCAAAAAAATACATTCTTAAATAAAATGATAACTTCATGATTACTTTTTCATTAGAATGAATTCCAGTAGGAATGTACAATCTAAATAGCTATGCTTAATGCTTACTTAAAGTAACTTGCCATAATCTGTGACTGGAATTCTATCCCCTCCATATTCTTCTGCAGGCAATATTTTTTAAATAAATTATTTTTTTCTTTTTAAAATTCATTTCTGATATTTTCGATAATGCATTTTTATAGGTATATGTATTCCACTCTGTCTCTCCCCCTTTTTCCCTCTCCGTGTACCCCTCACTATTTCCCCCATAATATTATAGTAGTTTGTTTCGTTAGTAGCAGTTACAAGATTAACAGTCTGCTATTTAAGTTCATCATGGCATTGTAGGTATAGACACAGATAATAATTTTGCCATTCCTATCCCTTCATTTGAACATGTAATTCAAGCATTAGAATATTTACATTTCTGCCTTTTTTTAATCAATAAAGGAATATGTTCTAGGAGCAGTGCTCATGACTAACGCCTCAGCCTAGAGGGATCTTGCAGGGTCTGAGGAAGGGTCTGCAGCTCCCAGGGATCCTCTGTGCCAAGGCAGCAGAGCTTCCTTCATATTTGCCCTCACTCTGGACATGAGAGCTGTTTACACCACACTCAAGTACAAGCTGTGTGATGTCAAACAGAGCTTGTGGTTTTGCCACTATGTCTTTTGCATGAATTCTGAAGGGAAGGTACCCTCTGTTAACTGGCAGACGTGTGCTTCCTCACTTCCTTTACAGTGAAAAACACTCTAGAATCAGAGACAGGCTCACTACAGACAAGGGATTAAAAGGTTGTCTCTAACAGCAGGAGGAAACGTCCAACACCCTGTTTCAATTACACAGGACTGCACGAGCCAGGGTGTCTCCTTGGGATTGGATTTTATTAATTCTCTACTTTTTGCAGATTTAAATTTACTTTTTTAGTAAGACAATATTTAGATTTTATAGTTTCTCTGTCAGTTTTGGAAACTCTGTTTTTAGATAATCCACATAATCTATACTTTAAGACATTTTGAAATATGTGTATATACTTTTCTAAAGATTTCTTTATTTTTATTAGAAAGTCAGATTTATAGAGAAGGATAGAAATAAAGATTTCCCATCCAATGGTTCATTCTCCAAGTTGCTGCAACAGTGATCCAAAGCCAGAAGCCAGGAGTTTCCTCCAGGTCTCCCACACAGGTGTGGGGCCCCAAGGACTTGGAACTGCTTTCCTAGGCTACAAGCAGGCAGCTGTATGGGAAGTGGAGCATCTGGGACATGAACTGGCCTCCATGTAGGATCTTGGCTCATGCAAGTCAAAGGACTTCAGCCACTAGGCTACTGTGCTATGCCTGCATATATATATTATTCATTTATTTATTTATTTGTTTGTTTCAGATTTACTTATTTGCTTTTTGAAAGAGTTGTTAAGAGAGGAAAAAAAAGAAGGAAAGAGATTTTCCATCTACTTGTTCACATCCCAGATGCTATCAAGTGTCAGGACTAATCCAGATGCCATCCAGGAAGGAACTTCAACCAGGTCTTCTGTGGGTGGCAGGGACCAAAAATCTTGGACCATCTTCCACTGTTTTCTCAGACCATTAGCAGGGATATCTTTTCAAAGACCGTTCTTATACATGGTATGATTGTGTAAATAAAAATCGTTAAATGTTTCAACATATCATTTTTGTTGAAGCTTCAAAAAGAATCTCAGTTGCTATTTGCTTAAACTTTCTGGGCCCGGCGCTATGGCACAGTGGGTAAAGTCCTCGCCTTGCATGCCCAGGATCCCATATGGGCGCCAGTTCTAATCCTGGCGGCCCTGTTTCCCATCCAGCTCCTTGCCTGTGGCCCGGGAAAGCAGTCGAGGATGGCCTAAAGCTTTGGTACTCTGCACCCATGTGGGATACCAGGAAGAGGCTCCTGGCTCTGGATCGGCCTAGCATCGGCCCTTGGGCTCACTTGGGGAGTGAATCATGGGACGGAAGATCTTCCTCTCTGTCGCTTCTCTCTGTATATCTGCCTTTCCTTAAAAATAAAAAAAAAAAAATAACTTAAAAAAAATTCCTCCTACCACCCCGAAATTATACCTAGGGAAATGTTACATTACTGGAAGAAAAGGAACTAACTCTGACCTGTTCAATGCCAAATCTGTGTAAAATACACCACTATAGCTTCAAGCTTTTCTATTCTTTTTTTAAAGATATATGGGGAATTCTTGTGCATTGGAAATGCGGGATTCTAGGGTGTGATACCTGCCATTCCAGCCCCCTGGTATAAAATCTGGTCACAAATGGAGTTACTTTGTTTCAGCCTGCATAAGCTTACTAACCTTGTCTTGATGCTTCTGTACAAAAATGCTTTGCATGTTTTCTGCTTTTTTGGGTCAGAACACTTGACTAACATATCCGGCTAACAAACTTTAGCTCCAGGAATCAATATTGTGTGATATATTCACCAGTTGTTCCCATGACTACCTTCTGTGGCTGCTCAATCCCACACAGTGTCCCCATGGTGGCCTCCTGTGATTGCTATAGCCTAACGATTGTCCACTCATTGTTCCCATGGCAATTTCCTATGCCGGCTCAAGCCTGGTCATTGTCTATTGGCAGCCTCCTGGGTTGCTATAGCCTATATATTGCCCACACATTGTCCCCAAGACAGCCTCCTGTGAATGCCCAACCACCTGGTTCCCATGGGTATATAACTCTCCATCTATAAAAACCCATCTAACTCTCATTCTCTGAAGGAAAGGCCAGTTGACCCACACCTTGGTTGTTTTACCTGCCTCCTCAATAAATTTATATGCTTAACAGACTTATCTGGGCTGTATGTCTTGGGGAGAGGCTCAGGTAGGATACAACAAAGGTACATCACCTGCTGCACACTGCAGCAGAGTTGGCAGGTATGGGGGAAGGGGAAGATAGTGTTGCTGCTGATTGTCTAGAGAAGAAGGTCTGGGGTCACCAAAGCCACATTTGACAGGTGAGGAGTAACTTATGGCAGCTTCCATGCATCAGGTCATTGCACTTGCTAGTAAGCATGGGAGCTGAGATAGGGTGATCTGGAAGCTGGAAACCAGAGGGCATGTCTGGGTAAAGCTGAAACACCCACCCACATGGCAGACCTTGGCTGGGCTAAGTATCATTACCTGTCACTCACCAGTGCAATAAGAAAGCTGGGGCTGGGAGGCATGCCTGCCTACACTGGGCTAGAGAACCTGCCCAGAAGTGATGGTGCAGTGGATGAACCACATCTGGCTGGCCTGAAGCACCCATTGTGATAGCCAGGGAACCAGGTCTGGAGACGGATTCTGAAGAGGCATATTCTGGTCTCACCCACGTGGGACTGCAGTACGTACCTACCTGCTTGCACGAGAGCTGGAGGTGGTGATGGGCTGAGACAATCAGGACAGCAGGACTCATCGACGTTAATGGGAGCCTGGGCCTGGTGGAGGCTAGGTTTGGCCAGGCTCTAGAACCTCCCTCCTTTTCCCAGCACATGCAAAAGCTGGGACAGAGCAGATCATGCCAAACAGTGCTGCAGTACTCACTGACATGCACAAGAGCCAGGGTTGGGAGCAGGCCTGGTAGGGGAACTTTGGGAACTCTCCTGCTAGGTTGCTGCTTCCACTTGTGAATGTGACAACTGATATTGGGGATAGGCAGATCTGGCCAGAACTATAGCACTTGATGGTTGCTGTGGGGCTGGGTCTGTAGGTGAGTCAGGCCAGTTTTGGGCCTCAGCATAAACATGCACACAGAAAACTGAGGAAAGATGGGCTTGTTGGGGGTAGTTGGGAGTCATCTTGGTGCAGCTGAGGCACCCACTGGTATGCATGAAGACTAGGACTATGGTTGAATGGGTTAGGCTGGGCTAGGCCGCAGCACCTATCATTTCACATGAGATGGGACAGGGGCAGAACTGATCAGGCAGCTACATCCACTTATATGCATGCTGGATGGTACAGCTGGTGCACCCTGCATTAGCTGGAGCACATGATTCAGGTCTGAGGTCACCTGAGGTCATGTTTCTTGGGGGGACTCCCCAGCTAGATTCCTGGACTCAAATCCAAGCCACAGCAAAAATCACAATATATGTTGTCCAACATTGGAGTGTACATGTCAAGGTTTTGCCTGCTCAATTGCTTATGTCTGAGCAGTAGACATCATACCCAGATGCCTTAGCAGTCATGACAGGCAGTTTATCTAAGCCAGCAGGACACACTAACTGCCTGTTCAGAAGATGGAAATCAGAAAAGGCTAGACCATTCTCCTGGCCAAGATTTGCAGCAAATGTCTTGGTCTGTAAATGCACTAAGCCAGTAGATCTTGGAAAGATTTTATCAACTCTAGAGCAATGATTCTGACAATATCTCAGAAGTATCAATACACTCAGGTAACACCCTGAAAGCATTCTCTGCACATCGGAGTTTCTGAACTGCCATAAAAGATCATTCCATATTCTCAGGTACTGATGCAATTTCACAGCCAAAAGAGGCTTCCTCTCTTTTCCTCCTCTCCAGCAAACACAGAAGGAAAAAAAGAAAAGAATTGAAAGAGTTGTTCCATCTTCCATCCTTTATACCTTGACTTTCCCTACCCTAGTTTGAGGTCCACATGGACATGCATCCCTTTCAAACATGTAAATACTTCTAAAAACAAGATTAAAAAATAAAAGGGAATGGCTAATGGAAAATTTTGTACACATAAAATAAAATTTCATTCACCCTTGAGCTCACGCATGGCCACACATATGGTGTGTCTAAGAAATATGCAAATCATCTTTTCTGCTTTTCTGTATACACAGCAGCACATTTATAAATGATTTTGTGATTTGATCTGTAAAGTTTCCTCCCAGGGGAGCTTGTGCATGTTGGTACATGGAAACGTTTCATTCCCCCAAAGCCACAGAGCACTCCACTCTATGATGCAGCCAGATGCACTGGACCCTGTCTCATTCTCGTGGGTGTGTGTGCTGCTTCTAGTTATTGTTAACAAATACATTGACCCTGAAGGCATGGATCTCTTCTCATGCGACAGTAGCCACAGTACATTTTTTCTAAACAAAACAAGATTTCTGAGTCAAAATATACATATATTCCTAATTTTACTGCCCACTTATTGACTATAATGATTAACTGAATGTCACATCCTTCCTGCAGTCACACTTTCATGGATGTCTGAGGTGTTCTCTCCATGATTTCCCTGATCAGATCTGATTTTGTCTTCTGCTTGCATGCAAGGACAGTAATTTTACAAAATGTTTAATTTGTGTAGCACAGAGGTTTTCATGTATTTAAAAAAATCATGAAGTGATGCCTTTTGTTACTGTAGAACTTAATATGGAAAGTAGTTTCCTGAATTCTCAGTGAATAAACCAGCATTTCAGCAGTTTCACATCCCTGCTGATCAGGATAAAGGGGCTGAGGCTGGCATAACCAACTTCAACAAGTATTTCACTATTTAATGTTGTTGATTTCTCTGACAATGTGATTCCTGTGTAGAAGGACAAAATGAAATCTGTCCAGTAAGACAAAAGGAAACAGGTCATGAGAATGAGAGTACTCTGAGTAGCTCTGATCTCTGGGCTGGGATATTTGGCAAACCTGGAGCTCAGGAGATAGAGGACACGCTTGTGATGTTTGTACAAATAGAGAGCCATGTACACACTGCTGCAGCCCATGAGACTCTGAAAGGTGAAGTCCCGGAGAGCCATGAGGCAGAGGAAGAGCCATCTGACCATTTGTGGAGCTGGCAGCATGTTGCAATACCCACTGTATGTTCTAACATGAGATTCATTCATGCTGTTGATTGCTGTGATGTAGTGCAGCAAGTTAGAACTTATGAGGAAGCTAAAGACCCAGAAGAGAAGGAGTTGGGGAAGAACCTGCCATGCAGTGTGTGGTTTGAGCTTTCTCCACAAGGTGTTCCTGGGACTGATGGTGATGGCCTGGACCACACTGAGGAGGCATGTGGTGCAGATGGAGAGACTTTGAGCCACCCTATTGAGGTAAATCACAGTTTTACATATAATATTGCCTAGGGAGTTACTGAGAAGAAAAGCTGATAATGCAACTGAGATTACTGTGGCACAAAGTGTCATAATGTTACTTAAAGCCAGGTGGATGAGAATAGCATCTGTAGGCTTTTTCCCAGGAGCTATGACAATCTTGTGCACATGTTTCACGAGCAGATAGAAATTCCCTCCAAGGCCAGGTCCAGTAAGAAAAAGGAAGATCACTCTCTGGATGAAGCTACTCCGGATCATCTTGCACGTTCATGGACCAGAGCAGGAAAAGCCTTTGGGGAAAGACAAATGAGCAAAGTTCACATGCTTCTCAGGTTTCATAAAATAGGAAAAAGGAGAACAGTAAGAACACTGCAGTGCATATGTGCACATGGTTGAGGTATTATCTTTCTCTCAATCATCTCTGCTCTGTGTGTCATTATTACTTTTTCCCTCCTGATTAATAGAAGTTGGTTACCCTGAAATCCATGTGCCTAGACATTCTTGATCCCACCAACATCACCTTCTTTCTAGCTGCACATTGACATATGTGCCAATCCTGCTTGTTTTCACACATTTCCGGAGGCATGGTCAGCCCATGCCCTGTAATCCTGCATGCCATCTCTTCCCCTGTCATATCCATTCAGCTCTGCCCTGCTTTCAGTATGGTGAGTCCTCTATTCGGAGTGTTTAGTGATGTCTGCTTGCTCCCAGAGTGTGCTGACTGTAGCCTGCAGGTGCTTCATGGGTCACAACTTCTCTACAGAGTTGTCCAAAGAAAATACCCCATTACCCTCTAATGGAAAACTAACTAACTCTCTCTCTCTCTTTCGTCCTTGCCAGATATCCTGAGTCAATTATTTCTGATGTTGAAAACCACGTTGCCCTCTGCCTGCTATCTGTGTTACTGGAAGAAATGGATACATTTCTAAGCTGGAACTGCATGTCAGAACCACCTGTATATACAGTTCTTGGCCTGTAACACCCTCTATATTCATGCCTATCCAAATCTCATATTCAGAATCTGTTCAAGACCACCTAGACAGTACCTATAGCCTGTTGGTACTCTCTCTGAACATTGTCTCATCTTGTCACCTTCTCACTCAGAAATGCTATCTTAATGCTATGCTATGATTGGTGAAATACTTTCACTCTCACTCCAGGTTTTTCCATCTATTTGTTGCCATAGTGAGATTCAAAACAGAAATCAGTTTATTTGAACTTATATCTCATGAATTATCTCCCCATTAGTTCAAGCACATTTCTACTGTTTTCATCTTAAATTGTCATCTGTAGTCTCCTTACTTTCATATGTAATGTGCATTGCAATACTAAAGGGCACTGAATACTTTCAATGAATTATATACAAGCATTCACCTCATCATGGGGGCATGGACATATTTTTTACCAAACTTCTCTCACCTGTTGCCACAGACTTTTTCCACAACTGACACCTGTCTGTCAACAAGTTAGCCATTCTATTGCTCTTGCGTAAGAAACTCTCACTGAGCCTAGTGGATTGTGCCATTGCTGCATCTTTTTCACTGTTTTCTACCACTTGACTGTGGAACTTCTAAGAGGTCTCATTTTACATCTATGTTCTAAATGAACTGGTTCTGTGATGGCAAAAATGATATTTGATGTAAGTTGATCAAGTGATAATCAAGTGAGTGTGAGCTTCTGTCTGTGCATGCACAGGTGAATGACAGAGATGAAGTCCAAGGCCATCGGCGAAGCAGGTATTTGAGGAGACTCCCTTTCTATGTGAAGCCAAGAACTCCATGTCCTAGAAAACTCATGACCATCACAGTTAAAGGTACATTTGTTAGGAACCCCAGTGTCTCTTCCTACTACAGATTTGCTGGAATTTGCTGGTGCCTTTCACATCACCAGCTGAAGTCATTGGCACAACCACAGATACACAGCATCCTGACCTTTACTCTCTTTACATGGATCTGCTTATAAGTCTTTGTTGAATTCCAAAACCTCTAACAGCTGGTGCATGCAAAAGCAAAGGCTTCATGCGTTTCTAAAAGTGAAAGGGAAAAATCAATGAAAGCTGAAGGTTAGAGTTGCCTAACTGCAGTACCAGGGGAAAGAACAGAGATGGGTCACTTTGCCCCACTGGGTACCCGTGACTAGTGGATGGCAGCTCCTGCGCTGGGATCTCTTAAATCCCTAACTCTCTCAGCTTGCTGCTCATGATAAAGAGCTGACATACACATGTGCAATGATTCTTTTGGATGTGTACTTCAACACAGGGAATTGCTTATTGCTTTAAAATGCACTGTTTTTGTTTCAAACATCGGATTATGACATTGTCTCTGTTTAAACCCAATCTTTCCTTTAAAACTTTGAAGATATAGCAAGTTAAGCCACTGTCAGGAATGGTGATGTACCATATAGGCACCAGTTTGAGTCTGACATGCTCCACTTCCTATTCATCTGCCTACAATTGCAAGGGACAAAGTTAGGAGGTGATGGAAGTACTTGGACTCCTGCATTCATTGGATGACCTGCAGGAGCTACTGCTTTGGCTTAGCCCAGCTCTGGCTCTTGTTACCACTCGGAGAGAAAAGGGATTCTCTCTCTTTCACTCTTTCTCTCTCTCTCTCTCTGTATGTGTGTGTTTCTGCGACTCTGCCATTGAATAAAATAAACAAATCATAAAATGAAAAGTTATCATTTGGGGGATATTTCCTCTAACTTCAGTGGAATATAATTGTGAATGTATATATCTTTGGTTTTTGTTATGGGAAGAGAGAGGAAGAGAAATATATAGAGAGACAGAGATAGAGACAGAGAAATTCCCCATCTGCACTCTACAAATGCCTGCAACATCTCAGGGTGGCCTGTGACCTAGATATCCAATCTGGATCTCTCCATGTCTGTGGCAAAAACTAAACTCTTTTTTTTAAAGATTTATTTTTATTATTTTTTTATTGGAAAGGCAGATATACAGAGAGGAGAGACAGAGAGGAAGATCTTCCGTCCCATGATTCACTCCCCAAGTGAGCGCAATGGGCCGGTGCTATGCCAATCCAAAGCCAGGAGCCTCTTCTTGGTCTCCCACGTGGGTGCAGGGTCCCAAAGCTTTGGGCTGTCCTCCACTGCTCTCCTGGGCCACAGGCAGGGAGCTGGAAGGGAAGTGGGGCTGCAGGAATAGAACTGGCACCCATATGGGATCCTGGGCGTGCAAGGCAAGGACCTTAACCACTTGTGACACTGCGCATTGTCCAAAAACTAAACTCTTAACTACTCCCTCCTGCCTATTGGAGTGTAGCATCTTCATCACTGCATCAACTGGCAGCTACTAGGTTTAACGTTTTGTCTGTCTCCTGGCTCTTTGTACTGGTTGTCAAATATTGCACAGATTTGTTACTACTTCGTGTAGCATAATCTCAAAATGGAAGAAAATACCATAGGTAATATGCATGTTAATTAACCAGATTTTGTCATTCCACATGATGCCCAGACTTCCAAATATCACATTGTTCCTGGATAAACCATTTGATCTTGTCTCTCAGTTTAAGTCATTTAAGACAGGAAAATATGTAATATGTAATCAAAATCTCATCATAAAAAAAGTATACAGGCACAAAGATAAGTGCTGATTTTCTGATTTTCTTTTGAGCAGACTCAGTTTTACAGTTCTTGGATTCTATGAGCTTACAATCTAATTTCAGCCTTTCCAGTGTTCAAAGGACTTTGGTGTATAGGTTTTTACGAGTAGAAGTAGTTATGGTAAGTTTTTTTTTTCCTGATCTAGTCACAGGGAGGAGTGAAGAGGATCTCTTGTCATAATTCCAAGTCTAGGAGTGATCTCTCAGCAAGCATGCAAGAGCCATGTTGCACAAGATACTTGTCAGGCCATTTGCACCAGAGGAAACAGATGTATCTAGAAGGAAATGCACTCACCATTCTAAGGGTCCACACTGTGACACTGTAGTGCAGCAGGGACCTTGGGGTCCACTGTGCTGAATGCATCCCTTGTGAGGGTCCACTGATTATATCCTGTTCAGGCTTCAAAAGTGGCCTTGAGCCCGGCAGCATGGCCTAGCTGCTAAGGTCTACACCTGGAACACGCCAGGATTCCATCTGAGTGCTGGTTATAATCCCGGCAGCTCCACTTCCCATTGAGCTCCCTGCTTTTGGTCTGGGAAAGCAGTTGAGGATGGCCCAATGCTTTGGGACCCTGCACCTGTGTGGGAGACCTGGAAGAAATTCCTGGGTTCTGGATTCGGATCTGCACATCACTAGCCATTGCACTCACTTGGGGAGTGAATCTTGGGATGAAGATCTTCCTCTCTGTATATTTAACTTTGTAATAAAAATAATAAATCTTTTTTAAAAATGCCGTCTTGCTGAGTGAGAGGGAAGGCCTGCCTGGAGGGAACTGCAACTGCAAGCACCCAGCATGCACATCAGAGAAGACCTTGCAAAGTGCCTGAGAGACTCAGCTGTGCCTAACAGTGTCCTGTCTTTCCACCTGCAGGGAGGCAAGGGCGGAGGAAACCAGGCCCCATGCCTCACTTGGGTTAAAATTTCAGGCTCTGTCTGTAACAGCAGAACATGTGCTTCTGAGCTGAAGGGCTCTTGGTTTAAACTGCCTGAAGGCCATTAGACCATTCAGCTTTTAAAGTAATAGTCAAGCATCTGCTTCAGTCAGAAACCAAGCAAACATATTTGACAATACAAATAAGCTTTTCTTCATAAATACAAGCACAAAATTTGTCATTTCAAATGCAGCAATGTTTCCAAGGATTTTCCTCCTGGTAAGGCTGAGAGCCCAGGCCCCTTGAGATCCTGAGAAAGTAACTAATGTCAGTGATGTCAGTGCAGCACCCTTGGCTGAGCCTGGTTTTGCAGAATTGGTCTGGCTGGTGCCTGTTCCTTCATCTGAGGCCCTGTGCTTCCTCCCCTTGGGCTCTGCTCCTGCATCTTTAGATGAGCAAATCATGAGCCAAAGCTGCATCTTCTATAATATCTTCTTCATCAAAATGTCCATAAATGCTTTAAAATTGGAAATTCACAGCAATAACATCTGGATGGTGTAACAGTGCAGAGTGTTAGAAAACAGGATTACAATGAGCCACTCTAAATATCAGCGCCTAGCCTCGCCAATGTCTGTCTGCACATTGCCTCTGTACGACCCAACATTGTTAAAATCGGGAAGTGTTTTGTTCTGGATCAGTCTGCAGTGAGGAGCAAGGGCATGAGTTCAAGGTGTTTTTGTCTGTATTTCATGACACCTAAGAATTCTACTGTGTTTTCAGTATGTAGTTTAAAGGAATGATAAAGAAAAAAAATGAATGTCAAAAATCCTAGGATACCAAATAAAGTTAAAAGGACCCCATGCTGAAACAACAGAAGGGCACTAGGACACCCAAAATAAAAGACAAATAAAGTAAAAATAAAACCACAACAAAAGTCCCTGAGCTGCAAAGTGCACAAAAGCCGGGAGTCTGTGGGAGTGGGAACCCCCACACAGGCTGAGAGCCTGCTGCTGCCTGATGCCTCTGGCTTCCCTCACATCTGGGAATTGGAGCAGCCTCAGGCTGTGGTAATCAATGGCTCTAGTTCACAAAGTCTCCCTCCAATGTCACACAAGCAGTTGTTGCTGGATGCATTGGGAAGTGATAGCCACCCTCTCCCTGGCTGCTCTCAACTTCCTCTTCCAAGAGAAGTGGAAAAATCTGAGATGCTGCCCTCTCCCTACCTGGTCCTGAATAGACCTGTCTGGAACAACATCTCTTCCAGAGCAAAGACAGCTACCCCTGCACAAACACATACTCAGTCTCACTCACCTGAGCAGTCTGCAAGACTGTGGCAGGATCTGTGGCAGAGACGCACAGCCAGGTCAGTTTATCCTTGCCTGAGTCCCAGCACTCAAACATGTTGTCACTGCTGTCAACATGTTAATGTGATGAGTTTGGCTCCTTCTACATGCTGTGGGTCCCTGGGGCCTGCTCTGCCCTCTCCCTGCTCTGGCCTTGATTGTCAAGTCCAGAAACGTCTTGATTCTAATTACACTGAATCTGCACTAATGAGCAGAAGATAGCATGATGATGAGCAGGTCTCAGAGGGTCCAGGTCACTTGGACTTGATTGTGATCTCATCCTTCCCACTACAACCAAAGCTCAGGAGCTTTTCCTAATAGGCTATGTTAAAGGTACCTTAAAATATACTTTGTAAACACTTAAAAGGTGCTCAACTTTTATATACATGGCCACTGAGTGTAGAATCAGTGGCTGTCTTGTGGAGTCATGTTAATGAAGTTAGGGCACCTCAAGTGGTGGAGCTGTTTCTTGACCTATATACTGGCAGCATGCAGAGAATCCAGGATTCAAATCCCTAGTTGTCTGCCCTTCTCAGTGTGCTTATTTGTTTATTTATCTTTCCAATGTTCACTGACCACAATTCATAATGCCACTGGCTCTGAACATTCAAATTCTGCTATTTTGCTTGAGTCCTCAATGAGTGAGGGTGCAGCCTCATTTATTGGATTTCACATGGGTCCCAGGGCCCCAATGCTTTTTCAAAAACGACCTCTATATATCTGTGCAGAAGACAACAAGGAGGAATCAGCAGGCAGGTTCACCCTAAAAGTCCCTACAGTGATGACTAGGTTGAAAGCACTGCTCTCTTTCCCTACCATTTTCTCCCTCCTCAATGGCTAACCCTGCTGCAAAGGAATGTGCTGAACTGGGTGTACACATCTGAGACCTCACTTCAGTAGACATCGTTCCCACCACAGGAGCAGCTGTACTTCTGGCAACTAAGCCTGGTAAGTAGAGGTAAAATGAGGCTGGTCCAGAGGAAATGGTCTGATGCCACTTCTAAGCTGCCCAACCCTGTGGCCTTTGCTGTCCAGATGTCGTTTACCACTCAGACCATCCACAACTGCTTGGGGCTGTGAATGGATGGATTGCTCCTTCACAGTTTATTGGTTAATTCTTGCAGCCCCTCTGTATGTTTTGAGCCACTCCAAACACCAGTGTGTGGCTGTATCCCAACTGCATCGGCCCTGCAGTTCTCAGAATAGACACAGAGCAAGGCTAAGCATCAGGACTTGTCAGGTTTGTTTATTCAATCTGATTTGATGAACAGAAACATTTAATAATAGAGTATATACTACAAAGGAGATCTTTTTTTTTTAATTTCAATCAGTTTCCCTTATTAAAAGTTTTGTGTCATTTTTTTATATATTTTTTTAAAGATTTATTTTATTTTTATTGGAAAGGCAGATATACAGAGAGGAGAGACAGAGAGGAAGATCTTCCATCCGATGATTCACTCCCCAAGTGAGCGCAACGGGCCGATACTATGCTATGCCGATCCGAAGCCAGGAGCCTCTTTCAGGTCTCCCACGCAGGTGCAGGGTCCCAAAGACTTGGGCTGTCCTCGACTGCTTTCCCAGGCCACAGGCAGGGAGCTGGAAGGGAAGAGGGGCCGCCAGGATTAGACCCGGCACCCATATGGGATCCCGGGCATGCAAGCCGAGGACCTTAACCACTGCGCCACCGCGCTGGGCCCGTTTTGTGTCATTTTTATTATTTATGTGAGGAGCAAAGTGGTACAGAGAGAAACATCTTGCACATGGTGGTTCACTCTTCAAACTGCTGCAACAAATCCAGGAGCCAGAAATACCACCTGGGTCTTTCTCACAGGAGACAGGAGTACAAGAATTTGAGCCATTTTTGTTGTTTTCTTTGACCCATGGGAGGGACCTGTTCAGAAGCAGAGCAGCAGGGACTTTTATTGGTGCATATAAGGGATGCTGGCATCCAGGCATCAGCTAAGATCATCATTTCCCTATTATCTCCTTTTTAATTTAAGATTTACTTATTTTTATTTGAAAGGCAGATGTACAGAGAGGAGGAGAGACAGAGATGATGATTTTCTGTCCGGAGGTTCACTCCCCAAGTGGTCGTAATGGTGAGAATTGAGCCAATCCAAAGCCAGGAGCCTCTTCCAGGTCTCCCATGTGGGTTTAGGGTCCCAAAGCTTTTGGCCATCCTTGACAGCCTTCCCATGCAACAAGCAGGGAGCTGGATGGGAACTGGAGCCTCTACAATTAGAATCGGCATCCATATGGGATTCTGATTCTTTCAAGGTGAGGATTTTAACCACTATGAACTCATGCCAGGCCCTCTATAATCTCCTTCTAATGAAGGCAATTGGAGAGTAAAGCTAGAGGTGGGAACTTTAATTTAATTCTCTTCTTTCAAATAAAGATATTAATGAGTAAAGGTATTAATGAATAAAATGTGTATAATTAGTAACATAAAGAGCCTCCTACAATTACATCTTTATCCAGTGAAAGCAATGATACAGATGAGCATAGCTTCCACACAAGGACAGATTTCTGAAGCTTTTATTCAGAATTGGAGGGAAGCTGATCACAGACAAGAGTAACTTTAATACCATCTATGTGAAAATCTCATATACATACTTAGACATTCACAGAAACCATGCATGGTGCATTGGTTTGTCAGCTGATTGCTGAGGACAAATGGGCTAAAGAATGTCTTAAGAATGTGTAAACAAGACACCGCCCTAGATTTCCTGACTTTTTGCCCAACCCAGTGTCTGAAATCTTACAGGAGACTCACATATTAGGCTTGGTCATTATTTAAGGATGCAGGTGATCTTTTGGGCTGGTCTGGATGTGAGGATTTTATAATTATAAGACATAAAGAAAGAAGAAGACGACGACGAAGAAGAAGAAGGAGAAGGAGAAGAAGAAGAAGAAGAAGAAATCACCGGGATTCGTTTTAGAGAAGATGAAGGATAACTGGCCCACTCATCTTCACAACTTTATAAATTCACAAACCAAGGGACAAATTATGTACCACTTCTTTTAGAGTACATATCCATTGAATCTCAATTTTGGCAGTCTACTGTTACATTTTGTTATTTCTAGGCTTTCTCTTCCTCCTGAGTGATTGTTATCAAGCATAGCCTGAAGAGGATCTGGCTGCGGCCATTCTCACATCGTGACACTTTTGAGTCAGTCTAGGGTGGTTGGCAGCCTCAAGGGTTCTGTGATGAACTGGGTTGGCATCTGGATCCTTGTATTCGATAATATCATTTTTATTAGATGTGGCACGTTGTTAAAGGTTTTACATAATTTTAAGAGAATCTGTATCCACCTTTTTTAAGGTTTGGTTTTTTTTTTTTTTTTTTTTTTTGTATTGTAAAGGCAGATATAGAGAGGAGAGAGAGAGAGGAACATCTTTCCTGCAGTGGTTCACTCCCCAAGCGACCACAATGGCTGGAGCTGAGCCAATCTGAAGCCAGGAACCTCCTCCTGGTCTCCCACGTGGGTGCAGGGTCCCAAAGTTTTGGACCATCCTTAACTGCATTCCCAGGACACAGGCAGGGACCTGGATGGGAAGCGGGGTCGCTGAGATTAGAACTAGTGCCCATACTGTCTCCCAGCCTGTTTAAGGCGAGGTCCTTAAGGGCTACACTGCCGCACCCAGCCCTGTGTCCACATTTAATACATGTTTGATTTTGTATCATTCTTCCTGTCACAATTTTCTAAACGAGTTACTCATGTTTCCTTCCAGAAAACAACTAACATCATGGCAGATATGATGGACCTAACCAACCATTTGTCCCAGGACCATTCCATAAGGACCTATGGCAGGAAATGGAGTCAAGATCTTCCTTGGGCTGAGGAGCCCAGGAACAAGCACTATGCACAGGCACTGCATCTCTCATGGTGTGTGTGGTGAAAGAAGATCTAAACTACGCCAGTGCTGCGAAGATCTCCAACCTTTTTCTACTTGGTTGTTTAGAATGGACGAGAAGGGTTCCAACTGGATACATTTCCCACTAGAGCTACAAGACAATCCTGAGACACTGGTTAACTTGGTTTAAAATGGATTGGGACTGTCAGCTGACTTGGTACCCAGAAGTATATAATACTGGTTATTATCATAAAGGCTATTTATTATAAAGTTTATTATAACCAACGATATAAATTAATGGGAAAAAGCATAAGCAGGAAACCTCTCTTTAATGTTGGTTTTGCAATGTAGATTCTTTGAAGTTGTGTTCTCTGTTCTGAATACCCATGTTTATATCATGGTGACACTTAACATAGAACAAATTATTAATTGATTCAGATTCAAACTACTCACTAACAAAATGGCCTCAGTTTAAGCCAAGAGTTTAAGTATGCTAAGCAAAAATAAGGAAACAGGGACAGAAGATGAATTTCAAAATTTATATTAATAAAAATTAAAACAAAATCCCATTAAAGCCAGAACAAATGTTTAGTGGTTAAAATTTTTCATTTGTATTTCACATTTTCAAATTGTGTTATTAAAGTTAAAAATTTTTTAAATGGAAAACTTACATATATTTTGATGTAAGGGAAAAATAATAATAGTTTTGGGTTTTGGAATGAATCAAAATAATAGAGACATCACACCTGGGAATGAATTTGAGTGCGAGTTACTGCTGCTGAGGGGAGCAGTGTCAACAGCAGACCCATGACTACATTGTGATGGATTGCTTTCACCTGTTTGGACGGAATCTGTCCCTACAATTCTTAATTTTTTTCTTTGTATTTTTCCTCTGTGTATTTGTTTTGTTGAAATCCAGAACATTGAAATGATGGAAATGTATTTCCTGCAGAGTAGCTCAACAAAGAACCTTGAAGCCTCTGTGTGTTCTGCCCACTGTCAAAGCAGATGCACAGAAAATTAGCAAAGAGAGGGTTTAAAGTCACTCCAGTAGTAGTACATAAATCTGAACCCGAAAACTCATGATTCCTCCAAGCTTTTTACTGCTCAGCAGATTCAAGTCCTTCTCACACAATAATGACAACAAAATTGGACAAGTCGAACAATACAAAATTTTATTCAAACAATGCGATATTCAGTTGTTGCTGACAGTAGTTGGTACCCCTCAATTTGGAGATGCAATGAATAACAAAAATTGCTGACAGCGTATCATCTACTACATTGATAGTAAATTTGACAATAATCGAAATGCAGAATCTCATGTGAATAGACACCAGGTGGCTGATAGCAAAATACACTGATGTTTACATTTCAGTCATCCTTAAGAATATAGACTGAAACCATTGCATATTGACTTTTCAAAATTTTGTATGAAGAATTGAGAATTGGCAAAAATGGCATAAATTCATTGATCAAAAGACATAGATTAACAGAACAGATCAACAAGCAGGACCTAATTATGTGTTGCCTACAAGAGACACATCTGACCAAAAACCAGTAAAGAAGCTAAGAACCTGAAAGTGAAGGGATGGAAAAGGATTTCACGCCAATGGGACAATACGATGCTGGACTCTAAGCACGGTACATGCTCACAATGAGGGAGTAATGACAGGATATGTACTGTACTACTGCAACAATGTGCAGGAGTCCAACATGGGAGGAGTGTGTGAGGAGACTGGGGCAATCCCACAGCCTACGAAACTGTGTCACACACAAAAAACAAACAAACAAACAAAAAAAAAACCAAACAAAAACAACAACAACAAAAAAGATCCAGGGTTAGGAATGGGCCTGGTAAGAAATCTAAGGAAGATCTCCTGCTGGGATGCAATTTCCATTGATGAGTGGGAGGGCCAGAATGAATGAAGCTGAACTAGCCTGCAAGTGTCCCGCAGTCTGTGTGTTGGCTGGACACAGGGGAGTGTTACTTTGGGCTAGGCCACAGCGCCCACTGGCAATCACAAGAGCTGAGTGGGTGCAGGACAGGCTGGGCTAGGTTGTGGCACACACCAGTTCCACAAGAGAGCCAGGTCAGTGGGTAGAGCAGGCAGGACTGGGCTGTAGTACCCACCATAGTGACAGCTGGGACTAGAAGAGGGCCATGTCTTTCTACCTCGAGCACTCACCAGTTTGCTTGACAATCATAACTGAGAGCTGTTAAGATTCAGCTCATGGGCCTGGCGTGATGGCGCAGTGGTTAAGGTCCTCGCCTTGCATGCCTGGGATCCCATATGGGCGCCGGGTCTAATCCCAGCAGCTCCACTTCCCACCCAGCTCCCTGCTTGTGGCCCAGGAAAGCAGTCAAGGACAGCCCAAGTCTTTGGGACCCTGCATCCGTGTGGGAGACCTGGAAGAGGCTCCTGGCTTCGGATCGGCATAGCATCAGCCATTGCGCTCACTTGGGGAGTGAATCATCGGACTGAAGATCTTCCTCTCTGTCTCTCCTGTCTGTATATCCGCCTTTCCAATAAAAATAAAATAAATCTTTAAAAAAAAAAAAAGATTTAGCTTACACTGGTGAGTACAACAACTGAATTGAGGCTGGGTACAGATAAAAGTATGGGCCAGGACTTGGAGCAGGTTGAGTTGGGACAGTCTTCAGCACCCTGTTGATATGTGCAATAGCCCGGGTGGGTTGAAGTCCAGACCAGATTGTGCTAAAACACATGAGGATGAGGACTACAAGGTGCCTTGTTTGAGCTGACCCTCAGTACCTGCAGGCATGAGCTGGGACTGGAGTAGACAAGACGAAGCCAGGCTACAGTACCGGTTATTGTGGGAGATTGACCCTGCATCTATGCCTATCTATCCCAGGTGACAGGCCATAGGCAGATGGTACACCGTGTCCTTGGCTGACTGAGACCCACACAAGGCCTGTTCACTGGGCATGGAACTAGAACCATGGGCTGCACTCTACTATTTCTTTGCCACTCTGTTAGGACTACATTTGTAAACAACTCTGGGAAGTCAAATCTTACATCTATTCTGCTTTCCAGCAGGTAACAAATTTGCCCAGGGACATAGCTTTAGTGCTTCCTGAACGCAAAATTCATTGGAGGGTCTAGAGAGTTAGACAGCTCTCTTAGCCAGTAACAGTGTTGTCAGCTGGAAGTACTGCCAGGACTTTACTTTTGCCTGTCCCCTTCACCTACATAAGCTTGTGACTTCTCTCAAATAAATGAACACTCTTCACCACAAGTTTATCTCCAGTGTTTCTGCTGAAGAGGAACACTGTCACCTCACCCTTCAGTGGTCTCTGGGTCTGCTGAACAGAAGGTCCACAAGAACTTACAAAGGGTGAGCAAGGTGGGCCATTCCGGGCCAGGCCACAGCACCTACCACCATGTGCAAAATTACAATGTGGGGGCAATTTGACACGAGAGCATGGGTCACTGGATACTACAACCTAGCCTGGCCAAGCCTGTCCCCATCCCTGGCTTTCATGTGAATTGGCAGGAGCAGCTTATTAGGCCACTGCTCCCAATGCTGAGCCTGACAGCTAGGACTGAGGGCATACGAGGTTGGGCAGGGTTGTAACATCCATTATCCAGCATACAAGCTGAGTTGGAAGCAGGGTTAGCCAAGGCTTGGCCAGTGCATCTGATGGCACATGAAAGAACCAAATAAGTGTGTGACAGCAGAGCATTGATGCAGCATCCAGTGACCCGTGTCAAGACTGAGTACAAGTCATTTCAGGCTGGATATCAGTAGCTCCTGCTAAGCACATGATCCAGGGCTTGGGATGGGCCTAGTAGAACTATGGAGATTCCTCTGCGAGGCTGCATTTCCCACTAGTGAGCACGAGAGCCAAGGCTAGGGGTATGCCAGGCCAGTCAGCCATGATACAAGTGTGCCAGGTTGAGGGGTAGTTATGAAAAAGCTGAGCCACAGCATCCATGGGTGTATATGACAGCCTGATGGAATGTGGGAGGAGCTGGACTAGCCTCCTGAACTAGCCAGCATGTGCAGGAACCAAGGCTGGGGACAAATGGATTGTGGTTTTCAAAGGAGATGCCACTGGGGATGGAACCGACTGGGCAACTGAATTCATCATTTTGGGCATAGGCTGATGCTGGTGGTATCACACTGAACCCGACTTTAATCTGGTTGGCACACACAGGATTCAGGTCAGGGGTCACTGTGGGCTAGGTTTCTTTGGGTACCCCACCCAGCCAGGCCACTGGTCAAAAACTACGGCCAAAGGGTACACCACAACCATGCAGTACATCTGTCAGCACTGGGCCTCTTCAGTTCATGAGTGGACAATGGACAGTGTGCCCAGAAACACACATGGGACAAGACAGCCAATCATCTAGGACAGTAGAGGACAATAGTAGCTCTTTAGTTGATGGAAAGCAGGATGTTGAAAAATCTTTCCTGACTCAGATTTGACAGCAGGTGTCTGGGTGCGCGGTTGCACCAAAGTGGACTATGAAAAGATTTTTTTCAATCCTGGAGTGTTAAAATCAACAGCAATTCAGACCTATCAAAACCAATAAATAACACTCTCAGAACATCCCCTCCCCAACTTTAAAAGGTAATCTAAGAGGACATTCGGGGCCATTCTTTATCCCAAGATGCTAACATAATTTAACTTCAAGAGGTAGCCAAATCTAATTCACCCCAATCCTACTGCACAACAGGAGAAAAAAAAAATATTGAAGATACTTGTCCCACCCAACTTCCTCCTTTGTAATCGTCCCTACCCTAATTAGTGGCCATAAAGGGTATGCATTCTTCTCAACTATGTAAGCAATATAAATAAAAGAAAGTAAAATAAAAACTTAAATTAAATTAAATTAAATTAAAAAATAAAAACACATATGGAAAAAATGTATATGCTAGCTCTGCCCAGCCTGCACCCAGCTTTGACTTTCATACAAACTAGTAGGTGTGATAGTTCAGCATAGCCCATCTCCCACGCTGATCCTGAACATGTCAATGTGATGCAGCTTGACCCAACCCTGCACAGTTTATCCTCTTGCCCCTAGAGCCAACATATACTCTGTCGACATGTGCAGCAAATTTGCCCTGGCTAACCAACACCCAAATATGACACGTGTGCTTAACTATTGAGTGTTACAATCCACTAAGAGAGTTCCTCAAATTCCCCCACTTGGTCCAGTCTAAGACGTAGATCTCACAGATGCCAGCAGGTATTAGACCCTTACCCAGCATAGTCAGCAGCCCAGGTTCAGCCTTTGTGTGAGCTGGTACATACTGTAGCCCATCTGACCTGACACACTATTGTTGTGTGTGCTTACAGGTGCTGCAGGCTAAACTAGTTTGGCATGTTCCTAAGCCCAGTTTCCATGAATGTTGGTGAGTTCCATTGCTATGCTTAGCTCAGCCAATTACCACCCCCAGCTCTTGAGCAAACCATTTGATACTGCAGTCTTGCAGGGATGAGTTCACATGCCACCCATACAATCTTGCTCCAAACCCAGTTCCCTTATGTGCCAATTATTGTTAGAATCCAGTGTAACATGATTCATCCCCTGTTCTGACACTCACTAGTGGGGACAGTGATCAAGCACTGCCTGGTAGGCTCTCTAGCTCTAGCTTTCATGAGAGTGGTAGTCAGCAGTGGTTGATGCAAACTAGCCCAGCTCAGTTCTCCCTCATGGGAAGATGCATTGGTTGGAACCTTGAAAGACCATTCAGTTTCCCTCTTTGAAACTACTTGATCTCAACCACCTTGCTTCCTTGCACATTCAGTGGCATTGTTGGTGGAAATCTCCCAAAAGTCATTCCTCACCTGTAAATCGTTTCCTCTGTGGTACCTCCTCCTTCACATCCACTATGCACTTCCCTGAGCAATGCACATCCTCAGGACCAACAAGCATATGATTCCTAAGCACAGTCTTCCAACTGGCTGGCTGCTGGCCTGGAATTCTACCAGCCAACAAAGGACCCAAGTACATGCCCACTTCACTACTACTGGTCCCCAAAGCTCATTGGTTGGCATGGAAACCCCTCCATCCACCCATGACCAAAGCACATTCACAATTCCCCAAAATCAGTTTCAACAGTACACCATGCCGGGCATGCCAGCCTGGGAGCCTCCCTTCTCTTTAAGCCCCCACACTTCGTAAGATCCAAGCATGTGTATGTATAAATCCCTACACCTGTTCTGTGGGCATGGGTGGGAGGGCTGTGCCTCATATGCCCATGCTGGCATAAGCTCTCATGTCTCTGCAAGCATGTACCAGCCACCATTGTTTAAAATGCTTCAATATTATTCCCATGAATGGTAGAGTGGATCCATAGCTAACGCTCCACTTCCAGTGCTGGCATCCCATTTGGGCACTGATTTGTCTCCAAGCTGCTTTACTTGCCATCCAGCTCCCTGCTATGGCCTTGGAAAACAGTAGAGCACAATCCAATGCCTGGGAACCTTCCAGCCAGGTAGGAAACATAAATGAATTTCATGGCTCCTGGACTGAGTTGAATTGAGTTGGCTCACATATAATCTTACCATCAGTGCTTTTCCATATGTTGTAAAATGTGACATTGAGATGTTCCCATGTGAGCCATATGATCATTTTTGAAACCAATATTATACATAGAGATTTTCCATTATTCCATGCTACATTAGCAGCAATAAATGTTATGTTTTCCTGAACTAAACAATCATTTCATATATGAATGTATATACATAAAATGCACAAATACAGGGACACCATAGGAGCAACCTTCAAAGCATTGGGGACCCTGGGATGGCACTGGGTGGCTCTTCCTTAACCCTGGATATCGAGGAAATTGGTAGACTGGCTGAGGCTTTTCCCCTTATCTCCGCCCTCACCCAGATACAGATACAGGAAGAAGAAAAAGAAAATGTGGAAACAATGCTCTCTTCACTTTCCCAAATCCTCAACCCTTCCCACTCTAATCAACTATGTAAACTTCATTAAGAAAAAAATTTAGGCAGGTTTAGAACTGTCACTCAAATGTCGGTTTGACAGTTTCTTTCATGAAAGACACACATTGTAAGACTTGTGGGGCAAAACAGAGAGCAGGGAAGGAAACTTGGGATGGGAGAAGAGGGGACACACAGCCAACTAAACCATATAAAATAATTTAAAATGTATTTTCTTTCAAATTGTGTACTATGTTCTAAATACCTGTGGTTTTACTCATGCTGACACTTAACACAGAACAAATGTTTGGCTCATAGATTCATACTATTCTCCTACATAATCAGGCTGTTTAAGTGACGAGTTCTTAGGTTGAAAGGTAAATATACACACACAAGAGAAGATTTTTAGTTTTGAAACTCAAAACCTTCTCTACAACATTCATCTGGAAGAACTCTATAATGGAGACTAGAATGCCGAGAAGTACAAATACACTGCAGTATGCATCTCTACTCCCAATTAAATGGTGGACTGCCACCGAAACTGATAGTAGAGAGGGCCCCAGCCAGGACTGCACTTTAACTGATCCTAGACAGGGCAGTTTGCAGGGACAGGGTCTGGTCAGCAATGGGCCTTACTGTAAGGAAATAGCAGGTGTTAGCAGCTGCTGGCTCCCTGTTGCGCCCATCTCATCACAACAACACGAGGAAGCTGAGTTCAGAGTAGGCCACAATGCTAGTCAGTTTATGGCCTGTTCCTGTTTGCAAGAGAAGACTGCTGGGTCAGGTGCTGGGGTGTTGGCACTTGTATGACTGCCAAGGGTCCCTGCTCAACATAGAATGGACATGCTGCCACTGTCTCAGGTTAAATTCAATATTTCTGCAATCCCCAGCCTCAGAATGTACCCTTTCCTTTTCTGTCTGAAATGGTGTGGTTTTGGGCTGAATTTGTATAAGTCTCTTTAAAACTTTAACCCATTCACCCTCCAGCTCTGTGCTGTCAAACAATGTTCCCAATTGTCTGTTAACATGCAGAGTAATGACTGCAAACAGAGGTCATCAGATCCAGAGAGGATGAAACAGCAAAATCAATTCTAACAAAATGTATTTGAGCTCCAAAAACAGCACCATCCCCTGCCCACTGACAGATCTCATGGGTTTCCATTCAAGACTTATTGCCAAATACAAACTCTACAGGTCAAATAAACCATCATTTTAGCAAGTAGGAGTAAATCACATGATGCTCCAAAATAAAGCATGGATTGACAAAGTTTCACTGTGCATAGTGGAAAGAGAGGGAGGGAGTGATTTACAGCCAAAATGAATGTAAATGAAACTGGGCTGAATGAGAGGAGTAGGCAGCCTACAGAGATGCTTACTCATGGCCATGCACTGAGTAATAACACACGGATGCAGTGTCTGGAACAACAGAAACACAGTTGTGTGGTAGCTCTTCAAATGCTTTGGAAATCAGCTAAAACACAAAAGGATACGGAACGATCTGGAAAAGCTCTTCAGCTTCCTGAAATTGCAGGGCATTCCTCTCAAAAGATGTCCCAGAGAGTCAGCCTAGTCCCTATCGTTTGAAATCAATCAGTCGCTGAGAATCGTGAGCCTTACAAATAAGGGCCAGTTATCCTAGGTCACAGGAATCATCTGCGCATGCACAGCAACTCACCTACTACAGACACAGCAGTGCGCATGCGTTTAACAGTTGCTTGGCAACAGTCATTGTGAGGTCAGAACGCTGGGTGTGGCTGGGTGTTTCTGTTGGGATGTCCAGGTGAGACTGTTAGCTCATCTGCAAGGCTGGCTGGCCTTGGGTTCACCAGTTTGGGAGAACCGCTGGAAGACTCGGCCATGAAGCTTCTGCCTCCCCTTTAAACAAGGGCGAGTGTGTCTTTAATTCCAATGAACCTGAGGATGTCGAATGGGATGAAATCACAGAGCAGGGACAGCCTCCCAGATGAGGCTCACTGGAAGCAACATATGGCGGACAATGAGGACAGGAAGGCAGAAAGCAGCAGCTCCTGATGCTCGCAAGAAGAGACGGGAACCCTGGGGACGAGACCAGGATTTGCGGACTGTGACCTGGACCAGGTACTGCAGGGTTGGGTGCTAACACAGACACGGACACTCCTGAGACTGGGGACATTGGCCCTCAGATGGCTCTGTGTCAGCTGCTTGTATGTTGTCCATTTTACATAAATAAGATATTAAATAAGATAATACATTTTAAAAATTTTATATTAGTTTCATAGGCTCTGGGATTTCCTCTTTCACACCACAAATCCCCGCCCCCCAAACTGATTTCCCCTATTTTGCTACAACTGTATTGTTACTCATAAATTGTAATATAAGTCTATCATTCTGTTATTTAAGTATATCCTGACATTTTACATATGAACAATGGCAAAGAGGTCAGCATGCTGTTGTCAAGATACATTCAACAGTTTCATCAGGGGTACTTCTTTGATTTGGAAGTAGAGATGTATACTGAATTTTACCTTCAAATCTGGATATGATTGTCGCTTTTACACAGTTACTATTCATTCCTTTAAATGAAAAGCCATAAAGCAAACAACAACCAGAAGAGCAGTGGAAAATTTATGACAACATTAAGTTAAATAACACGGTAGAGAATGACCTATGTATCGCTGAAAAAATGAAAATGAAAATCACAAAACTTCTTGAAGAAAATGATGTACTGCATGACTATGAATCAGTGAAGAAGTTAATAAGAGAAAAAATGTTCTATGCAAACAAAAATATCAAAAGCCATCAGGTGTAGGAAAAAAGGTATTGAAATGTCAGTTGAACTTGTATTTTGCAAGGAGGTTGCCTTATATCAGAAAGAACATACGATATTTGTTCTCTTGGGATTGATTCATTTCACTGAGCTAAACAATCTCTAGTTGAAGTAATTTATTTGCAAGTGTTAAAATTTGATTCCTTTAAAATCGCTGAGTAGTATTCCATGGCATAGATATAGCATTGTTTCTTTATCCACTCTTCTTTTGATTGGCATCTAGGTTGTTTCCATGTTCTTGCTATTGTAGATTTTGCTACTACAAATATAGAATTACAGATCCCTTTCTCATATGCAGATTTCATTTCTTTTGGATATATTTCCACAAGTGGGATACCTGAGTCATACAGCAGGCCAATGTTCAGTTCTCTTAGCACTCTCCATACTGACTTCTGTAGTGGTTGTACTTGCAGATTCAGCCTCAGTTCTTTTTATAGACATATTTAGATTATTGCCTCATGATTCAGTTTCGGTAGATCACACGTATCCTCAAATCTATCCTTCTCTTGAAGTCTTCTGATTTCTTTGTATATGATTGTATGTACTAGTTAATAGTTCTGTGTTACATTTCTCTTTTGTCTGTAGCATCTGTACATTTCCTTCCTTGTTTTTCTAATTATTTGGGCAGGTTTGGGTATCTGCTTTGTTGATATTTTCAAAGAACAAGTTTGTTGTTTCATTGATCTTAAGTATTGTTTTTTAACTCAATTTTATATTATCCTCCTCCCTTTTTTTTTTTCTTATTTTCTTTTCCCTGATAATCTTGGGATTGTTTTGCTGTTGGTTTCCTAGCTCCTTCAAATGAATGGTTGGCTCATTTACTTGGTGCTTTTCTCATTTTTTAACATGTCCATTAATTCACTCCCCTAGCACCTGCAAGAGCTTTAGCTTTTCCGATCTGAAGCCAGGAGCCAGGATCCTCTTTTGGGTTTGTCATGTGGGTACACGGCCATGACATTAAGCCATCCTCTATTGCTTTCACAGGGAATAAGCAGGGAGCTGGATGGGAAGAAGGGCTGCCAGGACTAGAATCGGCACCCCTTTTGAAACCTGGAGTGTGCAATATAAGGACTTTAGCTGCTAAGCTATTGCTCCAGGCCCAGTTTCCACCAATTGAGATGTGTCTTATGTAGGCAAAAGATAGATGGATTTTTTTTTAATTCATTCTGCAAATCTATGATGTTTGATTGATAAGTTTAACCCATTTACATTCAGTGTTAATATAGAGAGGTAGTAATCTGTTCTTATCATTTCAGTAATGGTTTGGACATTGTGTGGCTTAATCTTCTGCTGTCATTTTATTTTGATGCTGTTATTTTATTGTCAAGAGAACATTTTTAAGTATCATTTCTAGGGCAGCTCTGGAAGAGGTGAATTCTCTGAGATTTCCTTTACTGAAGAAGAATTTTATTTCATTTTTCAAGACAAAGGAAAGCTTTGTTGGGTATGTTATTCCTGGGTAACAAGTTATTCTATTTAGAATCTGGAGTATCTCACTCAATTCTCTTCTGGCCTGTAGAGTTTCCCGTGAGAGGCTGGCTGTGAGTCTGATTGCCATTACTCCATGTGTCAATTGATCTTTATATTAAGCACATTTAAGGGTCTGTTGCTTATTTTTGATTGAAGGCAGCTTGATTCATGGTGAAGATCACTTTTGGTCAACTTTGTTGGGAGTTCGATGCTCTTCTTGTATTCTATTTTGCAATTCTTTCTCCATATTAAGGAAATTTTCATTTGTTATTTCATTGAATTAATTTTTAGACCCAGGTTCTTCTTCTGCAACTTCTGGAATTCCCATAAATCTTATATTTGGCATTTGAATAGTGTCTCTTAATTTTTCAATACTTTTTTCAGCTTCACAAAGTTCTGCTTCAAAGTTTTTTATTGTTTCTCCATTGTGGCAAAAAATATCTACAAATTATTAGATTCTTTCTTTTACCTCATTCTATTATTGAGATCGCCCACCAAATTTTTAATTTGTTTTATTTTGTCCTACATTTCTAATAATTCTGCTTGATTTTGTTTCAGTGCTACTATTTCTTGTGAGATATATTTCTATATTTCTTGTATGAGCTTCTGTTGTTGATAAGAAGCTTTATAACACATTTTTAAAAATTTTATCCCCCCTTTTTCTCAATGTATCCATCAGTTACGGCTAAGTCTGGCAATGCTTTTTTTTTTTTTTTCTTTTTTTGCGTGAAGGCATTAGTAATATTGATTGTGCAGCTATCTCCTCTTTTGATCTTGGTCATTGCACTTCTGGTTAGCAGATTCTTCCCCTTGGGGTAGGTTTCTATTCTGTGTCTCTCACTGCTTACAATGGGTACCCAATCATTTATACTCAGTTGTGGCACTCCCTACAATGAGTTTCAGACCTGGCTCTTGTTCTAGTTTTCCACCACAGTCTCTATATCCCCAGCTTCTAGCCGACCACCTTCTGCCTCATGAGATCCCATGCTGTGGCCACACTGTTGCCTGTACAGCCTTTCTCCCATTTCCTGTCCAAGCAGTTCCCAGGATGAGGGAGTCTCCAGGTGTGTTTAAATACCTGGGTTGTTGATGTTTCTGAGCTTGCTGTAACCTGCTGTCCATTAGGTCTGAGGGCCACTCAGAAATATTTTGGGTTCAGCCCATAAGGTATCACATCTGCACTGCTTTCCTTGTGGGAACTGTAAACTGCGTAGAGCCGTAAGTGAGTTTGCTGCAAACTTAGCTCATGTGCAGCTCACTTCTATCCCTCCACTCCCACAGCCTTTGCTGTATTATATAAATTGGTACCTAATGTGGAATAGGTGTAGTTACAGATTTGCTGGCCATTATGTCCCGGAACCACCTGGGCCTATTTTCATGGAACCTCTAAAATCAAGTTGGTACTCTTTTTCCTGTAGGCTCACTGTAATGTGCCTACCTGGAAATAAGATTACTCCCATTGGTGTGTCCTTCCATTCTTATACCCTTTGCCTCACTACACAAATGGCATCTGATATGGCACTAGTAGGCATCTAGCCTGTGAAATCCACCCAGTTGCCTTATCATTTTCTTGCTGCTCCATCTGTGCTCCAATGTTGGGCCAAATGAATCAGCAGAATGGGCAGTTCTTTGTCTGGGTTCTCCTGATCTGTGGGTGAACTGCCCTTCCAACCTGGTTGCTGATGGAGCAATGAAACTTCCATAAGCCCGAACTTCTTTAGAACCCAATCAGCATCATACTGAATGAGAAAATTGAAGGCTTTCCCAATAAGATCTAGAATGATAAAAGTACGTCCACTTTCACCATTGATGTTTATCACAGCATTGTATATCATGGTACTGGAAATTCAAATCAGAAAAGAGAAGCAAACAATCCCTGAATAAAAGACTATTTCACTGAGCTATTTTTTTTTTTACTTGCCGTGTCTTGATTCAATGTATAGTTTGTAATTTCAATTCAATTTTTTATTGGATTTTATCACTTCTTTTTTTTAAAGATTTATTTATTTATTTTTATTACAAAGTCAGACATACAGAGAGGAGGAGAGACAGAGAGGAAGATCTTCTGTCCAATGATTCATTCCCCAATTGACTGCAATGGCTCATACTGCCCCAATCTGGAGCTAGGAGCCAGGAACTTCCTCCAAGTCTCTCAGGTGGGTGCAGGTCCCAAGGCTTTGGGCCATCCTCAACTGCTTTCCCAGGCTACATGTAGGGAGCTAGATGGGAAGTGGGGCTGCCAGAATAGAACTGGCGCCCATATGGGATCTGGGCACATTCAAGGAGAGGACTTTAACCACTAGGCCATGCCACCGGGCCCAGATTTTATCACTTCTTGTTTCCTGTTTATTATTTCTATTTTTATTAAGTCCTTGATATTCATTAGATCATTTATTTAAGATATTTTGTTTGCTTTTAAGCACCTGATGTTATGAATGCCCCTTTTAACATGGCTTTGTTACATTTTATAGCCTTTAACATTTTGTTTTTCTTCTCATTTCTTCAAAAACATTTTTTATCTTATCAATTTCTTTAGTGTCACATAGTTCATAAAGTAGCATCGTTTTCTTCAAGAAGGTTTTTTATTTTCTTTTTTATTTCTTCAGAGACACATATATTATTCTGCATCATGTTGTTAACTTAATGTTGCCATAAATACCCTATTTTTTTAAAGAGCTGTTGATTTTGTTCTTTGACTCTTTATTTAAGAGAATGTATAGTAAGTGTGTAATAGATACTATCATATCCACATGTGGAGATGCAATGTAGTATACATCTCTATTTCCAAATCAATGGGGGACTCCCCATGAAACTATTAATATGTATCTTAAAAATAGGAGGCTGTTCTGTCTGCCATTGTCCATACCTAAAATGTCAGGATACACTTAAATAGAAAAACATTGGACTTATGATTGCTCATGAAGGACGCTATATAGTAATAATACAGGGGATATCAATGGGAAATAGGAATCTTGGGGAGGAGAGGAAATTCAAGAGCCTATGGAACTGTATCATAAAACAATACTAATTATATCTAATCATTATGATTGTAAATCAGTTTTAATGTCATGACTAAATGTTTTAATGTCAAAAATATGATGCTATTACTAATTAGCTTGTGATAAACCACAAGTCTGATATCACAAATCAAGCATTGTGATATCATCAATAACTGTTTTGTTATAAAATTGATATTGTAATTTCATGATTGGTTTTTAACTTATAATCTCACCATTTTGCCATCATAACTAATTTTGATGTCATAACCCAAGTTATAATTGAATAGACATATGAAGAATTTTAATGTCATAAGCAATTGATATATCATTTACCATCATTCTAGTTTCATAAATTTGTCATCATGTTATCAAAGTTAATTTAATGTCAAAACCACCATTTCAATGTCATAATGAATGTTGAATTTACAGACCATTATTTTAATCCAAAAATGCCTCATGTGGTATCATAATAAAATGGTACATGATAGACGACATTGCTGATATCAGAATCCTACTATTTTTGCCATCATTACCAGTGTGGTGACATAAATATATTACTGTGCCATCAAAATCAGTTTGTGATGTCATAAACCAGCCAGTGTCATGCTAAACAAAATTGTGATATCATATGAGACAACCATTGTCCTATCACAATAAATTTTGATGCCAAGAATCACCATTGTATTCTAATGACACATTTTTTAATGTCATGTGCAATTCATGTGTGGTGCTCTAAGCAGCAGAGCCAGTAACATGAACAGGGAGAGGGTCTGGCAATGAAACACTGCCAGGAGACCAGTGATGGTAGAAGTCTCTGCAAAGTCTGTATTGCTCCTTCATCTCTCCTTATTTACACATCCCTCAAGTCCTAATTTAGCCAGGAAATTGGATAGAGATGAATCCAATTAGTCTAGGTGTTTTTAGCCACAAGCCCAGTTCCTGTTCCTGCCCAAGCCAAAGAGTGCTTATCAACTCCTTAGCCCACAACAATGTGGTGTGATTCTGATGTCATAAGCCTACCATTGAGATCTCATTAATTTCATCTATCTCATCAAATATTATCTATATATATATACACAATATTTATATATATTTTAATTTTACAATATAACTCCATAACCTCTGTGATTTCCCTTTCCCTCTCTTCAATTTCCACTATTTCCCCTTATATAATTACAATAGTATGGTCCTTCCTATGCAGGCAAAAGTTCATCATTCTGCTATTTAAGTGAATTCCTGATATTGCAGGTACAGACAGTGGTAGACAATCTAGCATTCTTTTGCCAAGATAAATACGTAATGAAGAGATCCAGTAATAGTTTTAGTTGAAAACACAGATTTAAGAACAAAGAGGCAGAAAATATACCATCCATTGTTTTACTCCCCAAGTCACACCTGCCTGACCTGAGCTGATTCAAAGGCAGGAGCTTTCCTCTAGGACTCCCAAGTGTGTGCATGAGCCATGGACTTGAGTCATCATCCAATACTTTGCTACGTCAGGAGATTGGATTGGAAGTGGGTATGACCCGACTTGAAACAGCAGCCACATGGGATGCCAGCACTTACAGGCAGAATATCTAGTTGAGCCATCATGCTGCCCTGAAATATAATAAGTCTTTTTTCTTTAATGTTTGTTTTTATTGGAAAGGTAGATATACAGAGTAAAGGAGAGAAAGGGTGAAAGGTCTTTTGTCTACTAGGTTATGCCCCAAATAGCCCCTATGGCTGGGGCTGAAGTAATCCAAAGTGAGGAGCCAGGGACCAAGAGCCAGGAGCCATTTCCAGGTCTCCCAAATGGGCACAAGTTTCCAAGGCTCTGAGCCAAACTCTGCTGTTGTCCCTGTCTGCAAGCAAGGAGCTTGGTGTGAAATGGAGCAATAGCAGCACAAACAGGGACCCATACGCGATCTTGGCTTTTGCAAGCCACTGAGTCCTCATGTCAGGTAAGATGCGATGAGTCTTGTGCCACACCTGAAAAAGATCTGAGTTCCACAGCCTTGGTTGACTATTTGATCTACTAAACATGGGCCAGATTCCAAAATCTATACCCACTCTGGTACAGGGAGTGCCTTCCTGATTAAATCCTTTAATATTTGAAGTTTCAATGAAAACCTCTAAAAGAAACCTTAGCAAGATTATAGGTCATAACATATGGATCCATCATTCAATAACAAAACCTTGAACCAAAATATCAGGTACTGAAAATGACAACTCACTTCTGACACAACTCTGAGATCCAGGACACCTCCAAACCGGTAGATGAATTCTAGTGCCTTTTTTTTTTTTTTTTTTTTAAGTCACCAATGCATTCCCTTCTTAGATATGACTTGTACACAACCCCTTTTTTGTTAAAAATGTTTTACTTCACTTTTATTGAAATAGTCAGATTTTATGGAGAGATAAAGAGACAAAAAGATCTTTCATGCTAATGGTTCACTCCTTAGTGGCTGAAACAGCTAGAGCTGACCTGATTCAAAGACAGGAGCCAGAAGCTTCTTCTGTGTCTCCCATACGCATGAGGGTTCCCAAGGCTCCAGGCCATCTTCTGCTGCTTTCCCAGGTGACAAGCAGCAAGCTAGGAAGGAAGTAGAGCAGCTGGAACATGAAACAGGGCCCATATGGGACTCCAGCTCATGCAACGCAAGGATTAGCCACTAGGCTTCCACACCAGCCCTACGATCCCTTTTTAAAAATATATTTATTTTAGGGCCCGGCGCGGTGGCGCAAGTGGTTAGGTCCTCGCCTAGCACGCCCGGGATCCCATATGGGCGCCGGTTCTAATCCCGGCAGCCCCGCTTCCCTTCCAGCTCCCTGCCTGTGGCCTGGGAAAGCAGTCGAGGACGGCCCAAAGCTTTGGGAACCTGCACCCGCGCGGGAGACCCGGAAGAGGCTCCTGGCTTCGGATCGGCATAGTATCGACCCGTTGCGGCTCACTTGGGGAGTGAATCATCGGACGGAAGATCTTCCTCTCTGTCTCTCCTCTCTGTATATCCGCCTTTCCAATAAAAAATAATAAAAAATAAATCTTTAAAAAAAAAAGAAAAAAGAAAAAAAATATATTTATTTTATTTATTGGAAAGGTATATTTAGGAGCTATACTAAAGTAACAATATAAGCAAATTCTGGGGGAAGGTGGGGGCAGGGAATATCATGGGGCCTATGCAACTATCATAGAATGATGATAATAATTGGAAAAGAAATTAAAATAAATGTCTATATCTGTATTTATATATCTATGTATATATGAATATAGAAATACGAGCATATCTCTAAAGAGAGAACAAGAGAGAGGGAGAGATTTATATATATATATAGAAAGGCATACTGAGAGTATCTTCCATCCTCTGACACACTACCCAAGTCTATAATGGATTGGAAATGGCCAGGCTGAAGCCAGGTCCAGGAGCATTATCTCAGTCTCCAGCATTGCTTCAGAGACCCAAGCACTTGTGCTGTCTTCTGCTGCTTTCTCAGCTGCATTAGCAAAATGCTCAATCAAAAGTGTCACCGAAGCAATCCAAACCAGTGCCCATGTGGAAGCCCCAAATGCAAGTGATAGCTTCATTCACTACACCACAACTCCATCCTCATGACTTGTATCACAGAATGGCTGGTGTTCTTTTTCCTGCTCATGTCCTGACTTATGACTGTAACTATAACGCTTTTCATCTTTCCTCATAAGCTCACGTTGTATGCCAATTTAATCTAAGGTTTCCTACTCTAAATGGTAGCCTACAGGGATAATCTTTTCCAGTTTAAGCTCTGCCCTCATAAATTTCGTGCCTATCTTGCTGAAAATGTCTGTAGGTACAGTTTAGCATCATGCTTATGTCTAATGAAGTAAAAAAAGCAAGTGATAGATTTGTGTACCAATTCATGTCATTAGATGATAAATTAAGTAATACGTTTCTGTGAGATGACACTTAGTTATACTCCCAGGGAGAAGAGCCTCTCCCATCTGGCCAAGAAATATTTCTCATGGAAAGACCTGTCTTTTCTTCCTGTCATTTGGTACTATGAGCTACTAACTTGAAATTGTTATTCTGGCTTATTGGAATCAGTCCTTCATACACCAGTAGCTCCTTAGCAAGAAGGGAAAAACTATCTTTATATTTATATATGATATATCCATGTATGCTGCAATAATCATTGTGAAATCATAACCAATTGGCAAGTGATAAATCACAATTTGGTATAAAAATGTGCTATTTTGATATCATAATAAATTGCAAATTCATAAATCAATTATAGCATCATCTATCACAGTGACATCATCAACTAAATCATAAATGACTATTAATATGAGATTTTTTGTTTCATAATCCCTCATTTTTTGGCAAACCACTGTGATGTCACAGTCGCTTATGATGTTATAAAAAGTAATGGAAATGTTATAAACCAAATATTATTCACAGTAAACTGTAATATCATGAACACAATTGAAATATTAAGCCACCATTCTGATATAATAAACTTATAGTGATGTTACAATTTCTTCAAAAACATTTCTTCCAAAATGTCCCATCATGATATGATAATTTCATGTCATAATTTGTTGAAATAGCATAAAATTAGCATGGTGCCATTATAATCAATTATAATCAATTTCATACCATAAATCACAATTTTAATGTATTTAGACTTTTAGTGATGTCATAAATGCTTTGTGAAAAACAATCATTCTGATATCAACATACTACAGTGATGCCTTGATCAATTGTGATGTTGTAAACCTATCACTGTGCCTTCATAATCAACTGTAGTATGATAGACTGTTGTGCCATAATAACGAGTTTTGATTTCATTTGCTACTGTTGCGTTGCCATAAAACATTATTTTATAATGACTTCATTGTTTTCACTCACCATATTAATAGTATAAACATAATACTATGATATGATAATTGTGTAATCATATATTCCATGGTGACCTTGTAAACATAATATTGTGATATCATATTCAATTATGAAGTTATAAATAACAATGGAATTTGGATAAAACAATTTGATTTCAGACTCAATTGATTTGTGACAAATCACCCTTCTGATCCTTCTGATTTTACAAATCTTCCTCTGGGTGGAATATGGAATTGTGAAGTTAACTATTACCCTGTGGAATCTCAAGGCTAGTACAGTTTTTTTTTTTTTTTTTTTTATTATACCAGCATTAGATTTTCATGAAATCATATGAGGTCAAAATCACTTGTGTGATACTGATGATCATTCTTATATAAACCTAAAAAACTAGTGCTGTAGTCAATTGGGTAATATGAAAATTCATAGTGACATCATAAAACACCCATTACCATGTTATAATTTATTGTGAAGCAATGAAGTAAATGTGCTACCTTAATCAATCATGATAAACTAAATCAACCATTGGGATGTCATAAAATTATCCGGCAAGTAAATTCTGGCTGGACAGTTCTTTTCTTGCAACACTTAAGAATGTCATTCCATTTCTTTTGGTATTTCAGTGCTTTCTGACACAAAAACAACATCATTAAAATTATCCTCCTCATTTTACTCTAGAAGCTGAATTGTTAACATGTTTCATGTTAAATTTCTTTCATTTTATTACTAAGGTTTTGCTTAAATTCTCAAATCATAAGATATTCTTTCCTCACAGTTAGAAAATTTTAGCCATTGATTCTTTAAATAATTTAACCCAATGCCATTTTTTTTCTCTCCATCTGATCCAAAAAAGATGTGAATTTTAGTCTTTCTTTCCTATTAACCCAGGGCTTTTGCTCAGTTTGAAGAACAAGTTTGCTATTTCTTTCTGTATTTGTGATTGTTTTCTATTTAAGTTCACTGTTCACTGAGTTCCTCTATCACCTTTCAAGTTGAGCACTGAGACCAACAAGTGCTTTTGATTGTTTGGGTTAATTTGATCTGGTTATTTTGTTTTCAATCAAAAGTACTGCTTGGTCCTCTTTCTGCCTTCCATTCCTCTGCTGAGGCATCCTCCTCATCTTCTATCCATTTCAGGAAAGCAGGCCTCTATTTTTTCAACATCATCCCAGCCACTTGATTGTACTTGCAAAATATCCAAGCATCTGGGTCTTTTCACCACCATTGTCTATGGAATGCCATTTCTCACAGCAACAGGATTCCCTAGCAAATCTAGTATGGAATAAATGCTCTAAATGTATTTCAGGTTACTTTGAGGTCTTGAAAAATTTGCTACAGAATTATTACAATGATTCCTTTCCCTGCCTCCACCTCCTCTGACAGTGTCTCAGATACGCCAGACTGGAAAGTACCAACCAGCTTTTTGGAATGATGTATCAACTCCATTTTGAAAACCTTTGCAATGATGTTAGGTTATACCTGGAATACATGCAAACCACGGTGCTAAGTGAATTATCACTTGGCTGAGCTCTCAGAGTCTGAAGTGTGTTGTGCAGGATCAGAAACACATGTTCACAGGGCAGGATCAGCCCCAGGAGTTCATATGGAGGTCCTTCTTCTGGCTGCACTCTGTCAGTTTCCGTGGGACCACTTGTTGCTTAGTGCTTTGCTTTTCTGCTCCATGACCAGAGGTGAAGTTGACCTAGCTACTCAAAGGGCCAGGAAACAAAAGAACAACCTAGTGTGACCTGTACTTCTTCTGGCTCTTTTGAACCAAGAAGGGAAAGAAGCATAAAATGTGCCCTGTGTCATGTGCTTGTGTGAGGTCATCTCCAACTCTTTGGTCTTCTAAAAACATAAATGTTCATATGGATGCTTCTTCAATTTATTCAAGCTGGTGAGATTTTTTTTAAAAAGGAAAGCACTGTGGTTAATGTGGGCATCAACACCCTCCACCTCCCTTATGATAACAAAGTGCTTTATCACTTGAGATACTTCAGCTGCTGTGTGCTATGCATTCATTCTTATTCATTTGGATCATGTTATCCAGTTTTAGGGCTGCCTAGAGCTCTTCGAAAGAAAATCATTCAAAAACTAACAGTCTTCCCTTGAGTGAAGGTCTATTCATTGAGAGGAAAAGACAAGGGCAAGTTGAGAGCACCAAATAGCAGATGTTGGAAACGTGTAGATGCTGGAAAAGTTCTGATTGTTTTGTGGCTGTTTTCAAGATCTATTCAAGCGCTTTTTCCTTAGCCCTTTGGTTGTAATATGTGTAATTTCTATGAGTTTACCTGCTTGAAGTTGGTTTCAAGTCTTGAGTACACAGGATGATATGTTCTTGGTAAACATAGAATCACCTTTAGTCATGAGTCCTTGGAAATATTTTTCTCCACTCTTGTGTCGCTTCTGCTGGTTTTCCAAAGATGTGAAGCTTTGATGTATTGTTATATTTTTCCGTTGATTTCTGAGGTTCTGTTCAATTGTAAAAACCCATATTTGTTTTTCATTTATTTGTAACTGGTCACTGTTTTCTATTCAAGTTCACTGGCTCTGTCCATATCAGGTTTTGTCTTGTTTTGCCTGTTTGTTTGTTTGTTTGTTTTGGTATCTGCTTTATACAGTGATTCAATTTCATTGCTCAATGTTTTAAAATGTGTTTTTAAAGACTTAATTTTTACTGTAAAAGCAAATTTAGAGAGAGAAGAGGAAATACAAAGAAAAGCCTTCTGTCTGCTCGTTCACGGACCAAGTGGCCACATAGCTGAGCTGATTTGAACCATAAGCCAGGAGCTACTTCTGCATCTCCGATACAGGTGTAGGGTTCCAAGGCCTTTCAGACAATCTTGAATTCTTTCCCAGGCTACAAGCAGCTAGCGTGAAGTGAAGTTGAACAGCCCGGATATATCCTATGGCCCATATGACATCCCAGCACATGGAAGGTAAGGACTTTAGCCAATAGGCTATTGTGCTGGGTCCCTGCTTAGTCTGCTTATCTTCCTATCCTTTGTTGAGACTTCCAAGCTTTCTAGCCATTTTATTAAATTGTGCGCTCACATCTTTAGCACCTTCAGAACTGCTTGATAATATTTGTTGAATAGCCCAACATCTAGGGCTTCTCCTCTCCAGTGCCTTTAAATGTGGCTACTATTGTTAAGGCAAGTAATACCCAGATATATATGACTCCCAATTAGTCACCAACTTGGATCCTGATGTATGCAAGGCGAGAACTCACCCACTGAACCAATATACTTGCCATGAATAACAGTTTCCATAGAGAAAAGAAATTGCACTGATAAACACACACCAATAATCTTTCAGTACTATGTGCTCACAGTGCACCAAAATTTTACTAATGTTTCTGTAATTTTATGATTTAGCTTCTTAGTATCTCTATCTATTCCACAGATGAAACCAACTTAAAGCACTTAAGCCATATTCTGAAGTTCAGGTGAGTGTAAGAAACAAAACCCAGGGTTGAAAGTTTTTGCTTTGTAAATTACAATATTTTCACGATTTCATCTATGTAAGGTGCCTAAAATAGGAAAATTCATGGAGGAAACGGTAGGGGAGAGATTTCAGGGTCCTGAAATAAGAGTAAGATTTGCAGGCAATGTTTAATGAATACAGCGTTTCTATTTGGGTTAATGAGAATGTTCTGCAAATACACAAGGGTGACAGTTGCACATTTTAAATGTGCACAATACGTTTGAACACTTAAAATTTTTAATGGTGGAATTTGTGCTACAGTATAGTGTAACACAGCAAAACTCACATAAACATTTGCTTTTGTTTGGATATAGTACAAAGTCTTGCCATGGTTTTGTCCTCAGACTGGCTATGTACTCATTCTTGGATTCATCTAACAATTGTGTGTACATGTCTAGACATAGTCTTCAGTTCACCAGGATCTCATCCACACCACTCAGGTTCACGTTTCATGTAATCTGTACACTCACAGCCTCCATAAACCACAGGTCCTACCAGCACAAGCTTTTTCCTTGTCCTTGGTCACCACTCTATGTGTCAAAGTGGTATACGGAGGTTGCATCCTGTACCATGCTGGTGAAGCTGGAGCTGCCCAGAAAGACTCACAGGTCACCTAAGGGGCTGATAGAGGGCATTTGGCCACATCTCCATCTTTCCTGTCCTTCTGATTCCAAATATCCAGTCCCAAGCTCCTAGACGGTCAAAATGAAAATCTTTTTTTTCTAAAATGTTACCCTAGTTATTCAAGCCATGCACGTCACGTTTCTTCAAAGGTTATTAGTTTTTCCAAAAAGCAAATCTATTTTTCCACCAATAGCATCAACAGGTACATTTCACAGGCAAATGTGCACAACATTAGTGCCTTCAAACAAAAACACACCCATGTGCATGAGTGTGTATTTTCCAATGGTTTCGACCAGTCTGATCTGCTCCCTCAGTCTTTACAGTTCTTTTCTGCAGGGCTGTTAAGTTTGGGCTGTCCTTTAATACGATGTGACTGTGTAGTTGGTGCACGAGATGCCCTTAACAAGAAGAGGAGAAGCGCTCATATGTGTGGCTTCTCCAGTGTGGTTGTTATTCTACTTGCCTAACAGGACTGATGTAATTGGTTTGATGCTTTGTGGGGATGATTGGTGTTTTTTCTTTTTAATAGCCAAAAAGTCCTCATCCTCCTACAACTCGAAATCAGGGGTCCCCTCAATCACCACCTATAACACCAAGGTGGCTCCTTCACTACCAGCAAGCTATTCCTTTGCTGGACCTGACTATCTCCTATCCCACACTAATCCATCCTCACGATTCCAGGTATCTTTCTGACCTTTAACTTGTCTCTTCCTTACAGAGAGTAAGTCTGGAGTCTTGCCTAGTCCTCAGAGCAGAAACGTGCCAGTGTCCAACACTGGCTGCAAGAAATAGTGTGGCCCTTGCTGAGGTTCTTGTTGATGCAAGAGACATGTATGTGACTACATGGTTGATTGGGTTTAAAGTGCCAAACCCCGGGATGCAGGATTCAGGCACAGGGTCTGCTGTTTTCCTACCCCCATCTGGGTTCTGTGGTGAGAAGTCCAAAATCTCTTGGTGACACAGAGGCCAGATGTTTGGAATCTCTGGGTGCTGCCCTGCTTTGTGACATGGAGCCTGTTGGCAAATCACTGTCATCACTGGTTGTGTGCTCTCAATTGCTCAATACCCAAAGAACTCTACCTACAGCCTGATATATATGGCCCTTCACTAGGATTAAGGAAAGCTAAGGAAGTGAGACCCTGAGCCCCAAGAATCAGAACAACAAAGAGAGTCAGCAGCACCACCAGTCCACAGGCCTCTGGTGGTGCTGCTGTGGCCAGAGGCTCTGGTCTGGATGGTGACAACCTTCCAATATGGACCCAGTGCCTGATGTGGCATATCTCCAAGGATTCTTCATGAGTCATTTTGATAGTTCTGAAATGTTGTTGAACCTGTCCATGCCAGGATGATAAAACACTTTCAATGTCGCTTGGGCTGATATAATCCACCTTAAAGTCCATTCATCCAAATATTTGTTGTCATCGTTGGGCTGGGGTAGTTGTCCAATCTGCTCTATTCTCCTTAGTCTGCTATGGTAACAGAAGTCTGCTGAAAGCTCCAATGCACTGCCATACCCTCTGTGTGGATTTGGGCCAGGGGTCCACTACTCTGTCTTTTCCACTGATGAGGACTAGTTCTCACAGGCATGCTCAAGGACCTTGACCAAATGACCCAGACTCAACTGGACCAACTTCCCTCAGGGCTCATGAACCTGACATGCACCATGTAGGCATACCCAAGGACTAGGCCAGGAAAACTGGACCCTGCTGGACCTCCCATCACCAGGGCTCACAGTCCTGACACTCACCATCCCCAGACTGACATGGTTACCTGCCAATTCCAGCTCCTACTAGTTTGTGCTACAACCTTTCCCACACAGTCAGCCCCCTGTTTCAGCCCTGGTGTGAACTGGCTGACTGTGGCCTGACCTGGCTACTCCTGCACACCGTCCTCGTCTGACAGGAAGTATTATGAACTATCCCAGCCTGGACCAAGCCCTAGACATGACTTGCATGTATGCTGACTGGTTTGGGCTGCTGTTTGCCTTGGTTCTTACACTCTTATGCAGGGAATGTGTCCTGACAAAGGCTTTACCCATCCTCCTATCAGGTCACCTCTCCATGGCACACTGGTGGATCCTTGGGCCAGGTTGACTGTTTTCCTCCTCTTGTTCTGACAGGAACAGTATACTTACCCAACCAGCCCATATCCAATCAATTCTTCATGTTGGGTGTTGCAATTGGTCCACCCCCCACCCCCAAATATAACCCTCACGTGGTTTAGCGGGAGATGAGACCTAGCCAAGGCTGTTCATCCACCCTGGTTTTCATGGGCACCAGTGTTATACTGGAGTGTAGCCAAGTCTGGTGCTCCCCAGACCAAGTCCTCACCCTTGCTGGGGGAGATTGCAGCCATGTCCAGCCCAGCTTGCTACCCCCATTCTGGATCTCCACACTCACCAACAAGAATCTTAACCCAGGTGGTTCATATTCTTAGCTCTGCTACCAGACCTGTTGCCAACATCTGATCTTAATGTGCCAGTGGAGATTGCTCTTAACCATTAGTTGGACAATTTACTCCACCACAGATTTGGCCCCAGACCTAATTAACTTGTGTGCTGGTTAGTATCATGGACAAGCCTCACATTACACATTCCCTGTTCTGATTCTCACTGGTGGGCTTCATGATCCAACCCTTCAAGTACAGTGGCGTTATGCATGGAAGACCTTCAGATGTTGTTCCTTATGTCCTTGCTTGCCCCAATCTCTGCCATCCTCCAGACTAAATGTAAGTCTATACTACTACCTGTTTGCTAGAACATTGTTGATAATCTTTGCAGCTGTATTCATCAGGAACATTTGTCTGTAGTTCTCTTTTTCTGTTGTGTCTCTAGCTGGCTTTGATATTAAAGTGATACTGGTTTCAGAGACAGAGTTTGGAAAGATTGCCTAAATTTTCATTGTTTGGAATAGCTTGTGGAGAATTTGGGTAAGTTCTTTTTTGAAACAATTGGGAGCATTCTGTGGTAATTCTTTATGCTCTAGGGTTTTCTTCGTTGGGAGGGCTTTAACTATTTTTTCAATCTCATCCTTGTTGTATGTGTATTTAGATTGTTGCCTCCTGATTCACTTTGGTAGATCACATGTATACAAATATCTATCCATCTCTTGAAAGTCTTCTGATTTATTGGCTTATAGTTGTTTGTATTACTTGTTCATAATTCCATACATGTTCAAGGAATCTGTGTTTACGTTTCCTTTTTTATTGTCTGTGATTCTATTGATTTGTATCATCTCCCTCCTCTTTTTTTATTTGTGCTAGTTGGGTATCTATTTTGTTGACATTTTCAAACAACCAGCTCTTTGATACATTGATCTTACACATTGTTTTTTGATCTCTAATTTGCATTATTTCCTTTTTTTTTCTTTTTTCTTTGGTTATTTCCTTTTTCCTGATAACCTTGGGATTGCTTTGCTGTTGTTTTTCTAGCTCCTTCAAATGTATGGTTAGCTCATTTCCTTAGTGCTTTTCTAATTTATTAGCATAAGCATTGGTTGAGATGAACTTTTTGGCGAACATTGCCTTGATCATGTCCCATAAGTTTTGATATGTTGTGTTGATGCCTTCAGTTGTTTCAAGCATTTTTAAATTTCCCCTCTGATATGCTCTATTTATTTTAAATATAATAGCATATTATTCAGTCTCTAGATGTTCACATGTCTTCCGTGATATTTTGATTTTTTGGATTCAAACTTTACAGCATGATGGTTTGAGAAGATGCATAGTATAATTTCAGTTTTGTTGTTGTTGTTTATTTGTTTTTGTTTTTTTTTTAACTTGCTGAGGCTTGTTCTGTGGCATTTAATATGGTCAATCCTGTAAAAAGTTCCATGTTCTGAGGGAAAACAAAGTGTATTCTGTTTGTAATATGAAATGTTTTATAGATATTAATTAAGCCCATTAGCTCTACTGTTGGGTGTGTTCTGTTTTTTCTTGCTGAGTTTCAGTCTCATTAATCTGTCAACTGTTGTAATTTGGACATCTAGTTGCCTTATTATTATTATTGTAATGGAGTCTATTTCTCCCTTAAAATTCATTGGTATTTGTTTTTTTTAGGTGCCATGACATTTGGTGCATACAAATTTTTATGGTGATCAATTCTTGCTGAATAGAATCTTTGATCATTATGTAGTTCTTTGTCTCATTTACTTTCTTTAAGATCAATGTCTATATTATTTGATATAGGAGTGGATAAGCTACCTCTTTTTTCAGTTCCATCATGATTGAATAACTTTTTACATCTTTTCCCTTTCAGATTCAACCAATCATTTTTTAAATAATTATTTCATTTTAGAGGAAATTCAGATAAACAGAAAGGAGACTAAATAGAGAAGAAGGTTCTTGTGGCCATTGATACACTCTAATAACAGCTGCAACAGGTACAGCTGCTCTGATCTGAAGCCAAGAGCCAGGAGCTCATTTTGGGTTTGTCACCTGGGTGCAAGATCTCAAGATGTTGGCCATCCTCTATTGATTTCTCAGGCCATAAGCAGTGAGCTAGATGCGAAGTGCAGCTGCCGGCATTAGAACAAGCTCCCCTATGGAAACCTGACGTGTGCCAGGAGAGGACATCCGCCGTTAGGCTACTGCACCAGTCCCAGTTTTTGCCAATCTTTTTTTGTGAGATGTGTCTCTTATAGGCAAGAGATAGATGGGTTTTTTAAATCCATTTTATAAATTATGATGTTTGATTGATGAGTTTAAGGCATTTACATTCAGGATCAATATAGATAGTTTGTAATCTGGTCCTTTCATTTTAGTGTTGGGTTGTTCATTGTTTGATTTAGTGTTCTGTTGTTATTTTATTGAAATGTGCTCCATATTTGCTGTTGGCTTTCCTGGGATTATTCCCTTTCTCTGTCAAGAAAATATTTTTAAGTATTATTTTCAGGGAAACTCTGGACGAGGTGGATTCTTTGAGCTTTTATTTCTCATAAAGAATTTTATTTCATTTTCAAACACAAAGGAAATTTTGCTGGGTATGTTAGTCCTGGCTGACAAGTTATTCCTTTTAAAATACAGTATCACACTCCATTTTCTTCTGGCTTGTAGAGTTTCCTGTGAGCAGTCAGCTGTGAGACTGATTGTCATTCCTCTACGTGTGATTTGATTTTTTTGTCATGTGCACATTGAAGTATCTGTTGCTTATGTTCAACTGACAATAGCGTGATGATGAAGATTGCTTTGGTTAACTCTGTTGGGAGTTCATTTCCCCTCATGTATTCTGTTTCCCAATTCCTTCTCCTGATTAGGGACATTTTCATTTATTATTTTGTTGGATATATTTTTTAAACCCAGATTCTCCTTCTGAATTTTCTGGAACTCCCATCACTCTTATATTTGCTCTTTTAGTACTTTCACAAAATTTTTCAATAATTTTTTTTAGCTTCACCAAGCTCCATTTCCAATGTTTTCTTGGGATTTATTTAGTTTTATTGCAAAGTCAGATATACACAGAAGAGGAGAAACAGAGTGGAAGATCTTACATCCAATGATTCACTCCCCAAGTGACTACAATGGCTGGTGCTCAGCTCATCTGAAGTCAGGATCCAGGAAATCCCTCCAGGTCTTCCATTTGGGTGCAGGATCCCAAGGCATTGGGCAGTCCTCAACTGCTCTCCCAGGCTGCAAGCAGGGAGCTGGAAGGGAAGTGGAACTGCCAGGATTAGAACCAGTGCCCATATGGGATCCCAGCAGGTTCAAGGCAAGGACTTTAGCTGCTAGGCCACCTTACTGGGCCATACTTCCAACTTTTATTGTTTATCCAATGTAGCAAGAAATATATTCAAAATCGGAGATATTTTCTCCTGCATCATTCTATTATTGAGATTTTTAACTGAATTTTTAAGTTGCTCTGCTGTTTCCTTCATTTCTAACAATTCTGCTTGATGTCATTCCAGTGTTACTGTTTCTTGTGAGATATATTCCTATATTTTTTATATGTCTTCTCAAAAAATTCCCCATTCCTCAATGTATTCATCAGTTAATGCTGATTTTGGTAAAGGCTTTTTCTCCTTTTTGGGCAAAAGATTAGTAATATTGATTTGCTGCTGTCTCTTCTTTTGCTGCAAGTCATTGTGCTTCTGGTTAGCTTATGCTTCTACTTACGGCAGGTTTCTAAGCTATGTCACCCACTGATTGAGTTTGGTACCCATTTCTTCATTTGTATTCACTTGTGCCACTCCATCCAGTGCATTTCAGGCCTGAACTCTTGTTCTAGGTTTCTACCACAACCTTCATCTGACCAGCTTTGGCCCACCACTCCCAGCCTATTGTGATCTCTTTCTGTGGCTTCACCATTGCTTGTACAGCCTTTCTGCCCCTTCTGGTTTGAGCAGTCCCCAGGACTAGGGAGTTTGCATGTGTTTTAAATAACTTGGCTGTTCGTGGTGCCAATGGCTTCTTTTGCCACCAAGCCTTTTTGCAAAAAATGGTTTTATTTATTTTTACTGAACAAGTCAGATTTTATGGATAGCTGGAGAGACAGAAAGATCTTCCATTCTAATGGTTCACTCCCAATGTGGGCGAAAAAGCTGGCATTGAGCTGATCCAAAGTTAAGTTCTAGAAGCTTCTTACAGGTCTCCAAGATGTGTGAGGTTTCCCAAGGCTTTGGGCCATCCTCTGCTGCTTTCCCAGGTAGCAGTCTGGAGGAAAAGTGGATCAGCTGGGTCCTGAACCAGAATACTTATGGGCTCCCAGCCTGTGCAAGGCAAGGACTTAGCCACTAGGCTTCCATGCCAGCCCTTCTATCCCTTTTTTAAATATTAGTTTTATTTATTTGAAAGGCATACTTAGAGTATCTTCCATCCTCTGACATACTCCCCAAAGGTCCATAATGGATTGGAAAAGGCCAAGATGAAGCCAGGTCCAGGAACATCATCTCAGTCTCCAGCGTTGGTGCAGAGACCCAAGCACTTGCATTGTGTTCTGTTGCTTTCTCAGCTGCATTATTAAAGTTATCAATCAGAAATGATATAAGCCAGTGTCCCTTTGGAAGCCAACAATGCAAGTGACAGCTTAATACACTACACCACAACTCCGTCCTCATGACTTCTATTATAGAATGGCTGGTGTTCTCCTACTTGTGTCATGACTTACAACTGTAACCGTCATTCTCCTATTCACGTGTTCCTCATTAGCTCACTTTGTATGCCAATATAACCTAAAATTCCCTACTTTAAATGGCAATGAAGCTGGATAATCTTTCCCAGTGTTAGCTCTACCCTCATAAATTTGGTGCCTATCTTGCTGAAAATGCCTGCAGGTACAATATAGCATCATGTCTGTGTCTTTATTTAATGAAGTTTTTTAAAAAATAAGAGAGATGTTTGTGTACCAATTCATGTTTAGTTGATACATTAGGTAATAAGTTTCTCTCAGGTGACACTTGTTTATACACCCAGGAAAAAGAACCTCTCCCATGTGGCCATGAAATATTTGTCATGGTAAGCCTAATTTATTGTTCCCATCATTTAGTACTTATGGGTAATACCTTAAAATTGTTATTCTGGCTTACTGGAATCAGTTCTTAATATACCAGTAGCTCCTTGGCAAGAAGTGAAAAAAAAAAGTCTTTACTATCTATATATGACATATGATATATCCATGCATGCTATAATAATCATTGTGAAGTCATACCCAATCGGTAAGTAATAAATGACAGTTGGTATAAAAATGCACTGTGTTGATATCAATAAATTGCAAATTCCTAAATCAATTGTAGCATCACCTATCATTGTCACATCATCAATATTAGGTCATAAATGATTTTATAATGAAAAATTTTGATTTCATAATCCATCAGTTTGTGACAAATCACGGATGTCACAGTCACTTGTGAAGTATAATGATTAATGGAAATATCACAAACAAAATAACATTCAAAGTAGACTATAATATCATGAACACAATTGAATTATTAAGCCACCATTCCTATATCATAAACTTACATAATGAAGTTACAATTTATATGCATACAATCCCCTGTTTCTTCAAAAGTGTCCATTCATGGTATCACAATTTGTTGAAATAGCATAAAATTAGCTTGGTGCCATTATAATCATTTCTATGCAATAAATAACAATTTTAATGTTTTAAAATTTTAATGAAAGTCTGGCATTACAGTTGGGTAGTATGAAAATTCTTTGTGACATCATAAAACATCCATTGTGATATTACAGTTTATGGTGAAGCAACAAACCAAATGTGCCATCTTAATCAATTATAAAGTCATAAATCAACAATTGGGATAACATAAAACTACAATTAAGAGATAATACTCAATTGTGATGTCATAAATCAACCACTGTGCTGTCATAAACAATTCTGATATTAGGCAAGCACCACATAATGTTGAGTTGTGATGTCATAAGTCAGCATTGTGATATAAATGAACTATGCTATTATTAACCACGGTGTTACAAAATTGAGCCATCAGAATCAACACCAAGACTTTCTGTATTGATCCATTTTGATGTTATAACCAACCACTGTGATGCCATGAACTTACCTTTAAGAGCAAATTATCAGGACTGGTATTGTGTTGTAGCAGGTAAAGCCATCAGCTGAATAAACTCCTGGTTCGTGGGGTTGGTCTGGTCCAGCTCTGACCAATATCACCATTTGGTAAGTGAATCAAAAGATGGAAGATCTTCGTTTTTCCCTCTCAGTCTAACTCTAGCTGACAGGAGAATAAATAATTTTTAAAAGGAGGTATTAATCATTTGTGATATTACCAACAAACCATCAATTGGTATAATCAACTTTTTATGTAAGAAGCTACAAGTGCTTTGTCATAAAACATTATGATGTCATAAACAGTTGGCATGTGATCAGCCACCACTCTGATATCATAAATACTGCTGTCATGTCACAGCAATGCTACTAGAGTCTCATCAAACTCAATTGTGAGCCAATGAAGCAAACACTGTGCGGTCGATAACACTTTTGCTGTCAGAAACAGACATTTTATTGTCATAAAACATTGTGATCTCATAATAAAATTGGTTTGTGATTAGCCACCATTATGATATAAATAACAACAAAATTGTCATAATCATCGTGCTGTCACAAAGCTATCATTGTTCTATCATAAATAATGTGAGGTCATGTAATCATTATGATTTCAGAAACCTAACATTCTGCAATAACAAACTGTGATGTCAAAAACAATATTGTGTCTGCCTAATCAATTTTGATGTCTAAAATAGTCATTTATTTTCAGAAAAAGAAACATTGAAAAATCACAGTCAATTGTGAGACAATACACAGTTCTGGTATCCTGAACGTAACATTATTGTCACAAAAAGCATCATAGCAATGTAGACAATGTTTCAAGACAAAGTAACATTCTGATATAATAAATTTGATCCAATGTTGACCTAATCAAGATAATATAAAACAAAATTGATATTCAAAATTTTTTTGTGACCTGCCATTTCATAAATTATCATTGTCATGTCATAATAGATTGTAGTATGAGAAAAAGCATAACCTGCTATAAATTTGTCCTGGTTAAGTCACAAATCAGCTGAAATTTCAACAAAGTAGTTTTCCTGATCCACAATTCATTTTATTTTCATAAAACCATAATGCTGTTATAGTCATGTTATAGTATTAGCCACTATTATGCAATAAACATTCCGCAATGATCACAGAAACCCTTTTCTGATTTCATTAACCTTCCCTCGTATAATCATTATCAATGGAATGTCAGAAACCAACCACTATGCTGTCATGTGCAGCTTTGAATACACACACCATTAATTTCATAAGAATATTTTTTTTAAAGATTTATTTTTATTATTTTTTATTGGAAAGGCGGATATACAGAGAGGAGAGACAGAGAGGAAGATCTTCCATCCGATGATTCACTCCCCAAATGAGCACAACAGCCGATACTATGCCGATCCGAAGCCAGGAGCCTCTTCCGGGTCTCCCACGCGGGTGCAGGTTCCCTTGGGCCATCCTCGACTGCTTTCCCAGGCCACAGGCAGGGAGCTGGAAGGGAAGCGGGGCTGCCGGGATTAGAACCGGCGCCCATATGGGATCCCAGGCGTGCAAGGCGAGGACTTAACCACTTGCGCCACCGCGCCGGGCCCAAGAATATTTTAATGTAATAATCAAGTAGTCAGTTATAACACTACCATTGAGATGTCGTACTCAAATATGGAATCATACAACACATTGTGAATTATGAGATTATTACTTTTGAGTTCATAAACCACAATTGTAGTCAGGAAAATGTGCTGAGACGTTAAGATGGCCGACGGTGGCAGACTGATGTGACCAAGAGTTAGGGAAGTGGAGGACGGGAGTTGACAGAAGTGAGGGCAAGAGGAAGAGAATCCCGTGGAACACGGGGGAAATGCTCGAGGGTCACCAGGACTGAGAAAGACGGCACCCAGCAGTGAAACAGACGTGAACGAGTGTGAGCTGCAACCTGAGAGAGTGAAGGACGGCTCCTTGGGCTACGGAGACTCAAACAAAATTCGGTGAGCGAAATTCAGGGAACGAATTTCAGTGAGTCGCTAAGACAGGGAAGTGACCGCCCGTAGCAAGCAAAGAGGACAGAATGAACCCTGGGGAAAAAACAAGGCAAAGGGTGTCTGGAATGAGGGCTATGCGGCAGATGTGGAGTTAGGCAGTCTGGCTGGAGGAGAGAAAGCCATCGTGCAGAAAGAATCAAAGCAACCAGGTGAACATGGGAATTAGAATCCTGCCACATTGGCCTGCACCAATCCGGAGTCCATGAGAACTTCACAAAAGGGAGACCTAACACCTACTTCTAATATCACCCACGACTGAGATGCCCACAGGGTCACAGAGTTGCAGGAGTGAAGGACAATGGGAACCAAGCTCTGCCAGCAAAAGAGCAGGCACCAGGAAAAAAAAAAAAAAAAAAAAAGATTCAAGAACGACAGTAACTCGAATCACCCACAAGGTGGCACTCTGGAAGAGCTTACTTCTACTCCCAGTCCTCTGCTGCCACCTTGTGGCTACACAGAGTTATTGCTGAAATTGATTTTTTTTTTTTTTTCCTTTCTCAAGTACCCCAGCAACACAGCAAAGACAAATACCACAAGGCAACAACACCACACAAAGGCATGGGGCAAAGTCACAGGAAAACAAATGATTAAGAGCAAGAAGCCAGTGCCACCCTGAAAAGTCACGAAATGGTCTGGTCCATTGCAGAGATGACAGATGAAGAAACTGATGAACAATCAGATAAGCAAGTCAGAAAAATAATAATAAAACTCTTCAGAGACAATGAAGAACGATGGGAGGAGCTCAAGGAATCTGAAAATCACATCATCACAAAAACAAAACTATTCCAAAATGATATCCTTAACTTGCAGCACATAGTTGAAACCTTATCTAACAGAATGAATACAGCAGAAGACAGAATCTCTGAAATGCAAGACAGCCAGAATGAAAACACACAGAACATCAAGCAACTGGAGGAAAACTTGAACAAACCCAACAAGACCATAAAGGAAATGGAAGACAACATGAAAACGTCAAATGTCAGAATTATAAGCCTTCTTGAAGGAGTGGAGAGACAGGTGTGGAATAGGTGCTCAATAAAATTATAGAGGAGAACTTCCAAAATACTGGGAACATGAATCCAGCCTGAATTCAGGAAGGACAGAGAACCACCAACAAATTTGACAAAAAAAGATCTCACTCAGACATGCTGTGCTGAAGTTCACCTCCAACGAATACAAGAAAAAAATTATTAAAGAAGTACAAAGAAAAGACAAGATTACATTTAGAGGAAAACCAGTCACAATCAATGCTGACTTCTCAGAAGAAACCCTCCAAGCAAGGAGAGAATGGAGTAAAATCTTTCAAATCCTGAAAAGACCTGCCAAGCAAGAATGATGTACCCAGCAAAGAACTTGTTTGTATTTGAGAATGAAATTAAATACTCCCAGAGCAGAGAGAAACTAAAAGAATATGCCAGCATGAAACCAGTTCTACAACAAAAATCTCTTTAGAAATGTGATAAACCCAGAAAGAAAAAAAAGGGAAAAAAGGGAAAAAAGGAAGGAAGGAAGGAAGGAAGGTAGGAAGGAAGGAAATAAAGGAAGAAAGAAAGAAAGAAAGAAACAAAGAAAGAAACAAAGAGAAAAAGAAAGAGAGAGGAGGTACAATCCATAATCGAAGATGGCAAACTGGAAGACATCCACACTAAATGCCACACAAGAAAAGACAAACAGAGATACCAACACTCACACACACACACACACACACACACACACACACACACACAGCAAGTCAAAATCGCAACCTCTCAAAATTAACTCTAAACACATATGGCCTAAAAATCAAACAATTAGTTTTATGTCAAGTCCCAAGAAAGATACAAAATACAGGAATTGAAAACACACACTTACAGAAATTGGAAAAACAGCAGCAAAATGGCACCAAATGCCAAAAAAAAAAGAGAAAATGAAAATTAACAGCATCAAAGATACAAAAGGCAGCCTAACAACAGATACTGTAAGCTTTAAGGAAATAATTAGAAATTACTACAAAAAATGGTACTCCAACAAATCAGAAGACCACCAGAAAATGGAAAGGTTTTGGACTCCCTCCACGTACCAAAACTTAGCCCAGAGGCAACAGGAGACCTGAACAAGCCTATACCGGGGTGACAGATTGATTCGATGATTAAAGACCTTCCAACAAAGAAAAGCCCAGCCCCAGATGGTTTCACTGTAGAATTCTACAAAACACTCCTAGCAGAATTAACCCCAATCCTCTACAAACTCTTTGAGGCAATAGAAAAGCAAGCAACCCTTCCAAACTCATTCTATGAAGCCAACATCACCTTAATTTGAAAACCGGATAGAGAACTAACAGAGAAGGAAACCTACAGATCGATTTCCCTGATGAACATTGATGCAAAGATTCTGAACAAAATCTTAGCCAATAGAATCCAAAAAAAACATCAAACAGATCATTCATCTGGATGAAGTAGGATTCATCCCGGGAATGCAGGGATGGTTCAACATTAATAAATCCTTAAATCTAATACACCACATCCCAAAATTGAAGAACAAAAATCTTTTAAAAGTGTCAATAGATGCAGAAAAAGATTTCAACAGAATTCAAACCCATCTCATTCTAAAAACTCAAACCAAGGTAGGCATAGAAGGAACAATCCGTAACATGATCAAAGCAACATATGAAATCCCAACACCAGCATCATACTGAATGGAGAAAAACTGGAACCCTTTCCACTGAGATCTGGAACAAGACATGGGTGTCTGCTATCTCCACTGCTACTCAACATAGTACTAGATGTGCTCACAGAGGCCATAAGACAAGAAAAAGAAATCAAAGGAATCCTAATGGGAAACAAAGAAGTCAGACTTTGACTATTCACAGATGACTTGATTCTATACATAGAAGAATCAAGAGGCTGCTAGAATTCATACGAGAATTTGGTAGAATGGCAGGATACAAAATAAATGCACAAAAACCAACAGCCATAGTGTAGGCAAACAGCCCCAAGATGGAAAAAGATCTAACCAGCAAGGTACCGTTCAACATAACAGAGAAAATGAAATGTCTAGGAATAAATTTAACTAAAAGTGTATAAGACCTCTTTGAAGAAAACTACAAAAAACCATAAAAACAAATTGAAGAAGACTTCAAAAGATGGAGAAGCATACCATGTTCCTGGATATATAATATCAGTATCATCAAAATGTCCATGCTACCAAAAGCAATATATACATTTAACACAATCTCAATCAAATTATTCAAAACAGTCTTCATAAAACTGGAAAAAAAAATGATACAAAGATTCATCTGGAAGCACAGAAAAGCCATGAATAGCTAGAACCATCCTAAAAACAGGAAGTTAACGGGCACAAAGACAGAAAGTATATTCAGTGGAGTAGAATAGAAGCAACTGAAGGGAACCCACATAGATACACACAAATAATCATTGGGAAAAAAAAAATGACAGTCCAGGGAAATGGGAAGGTCTCTTCAATAAATGCTGTTGGGACAACTGGTTGATAGCCTGCAGAAACAAGAAGTTAGACCCACATATTTCACCATACACTAAGATCAAATCTAAATGGATAAAAGACCTAAACCTACATCCAGAAACCTTCAAACTTATTGGAAGAAAATGTTTGAAACACGCTGCACCCCTATGTCCATAACAGCACAATCAATAATTGCAAAAACATGGAAGCAACCAAAATGCCCAGCAAGAGAAGATTGGATAAAAAAAGCTATGGTTCATCTACTTCATGGAATAATACTCAGCTATCTTAAAAACTGCATTTAGGGCCCAGCACGGTGGCGCAGTAGTTAAGGTCCTCGCCTTGCACGCCCCGGGATCCCACATGGGCGCCAGTTCTATCCCGGCAGCCCTGCTTCCAATCAAGCTTCCTGCCTGTGGCCCGGGAAAGCAGTCGAGGACAGCCCAAAGCTTTGGGACCCTGCACCCGCGTGGGAGACCCGGAAAAGGCTCCTGGCTTCAGATTGGCATAGTATCGGCCGTTGCGCTCACTTGGGGAGTGAATCATTGGACGGAAGATCTTCCTCTCTGTCTCTCCTATCTGTATATCCACCTTTCCAATAAAAAAATAATTAAACAAAACTGCATTTATTTGTGGTCAAATAGGCCCAATTTTAAGCCATTATGCTAAGGGAAATGTGCCAATTCCAAAAGTTAGATACCATATGTTTGCCTTAATTTAAGATGAAATGATGTCAATCTAAAAAACAGTACCTGTGAATTGTAATATTGCAACCTCAGTCTGTGTCACATGGAATAATACATATGAACCAACAATCAGTGAGAGACAGACTGCTTATGATCTACATCAAGGAACTGAAAAGCATGATATGCTTTTAATATCCTGTTATTCCATAATGGGTCAGGAGAGCAGAGAAATCTTCCACCTTGTCAGAGTGTGTGAGGAAGATGTTAAGTATAACCTATCAAGATTGTAACTGGTAACTAAAAGGCAACAGACTCGAATCTGTATTAGATACTAGCAAAAACTATAGACATACAGGCGAAATCATGCTTGAATATTTCAGTAAAATCATGCTTGATTACTATAAGCAGCTAAATATAAAAATGAAAATGGACACAAGACAGCTGAATAGTATCCTATAATCATTTTAAGGTGTATTACAGACAGATGTATATAAACTAAAATTGGAAAGTCAATGAAGTAGACACAGGATGTGGTGAAGAACTTGTATTTTCTAACGTATTGGTCACTTAACTTCATGTCAATTAACTTCATGATGTTGTAAATTGTTGTTGAAGTTGTATAGTGACTTTTGGGGGGGATGATATTCTGCCATCTCTGCTTTCAGACCAGGGATGGTCTCCCAATGAAACTGCTGAATTTGTGTGGACAATAAGAGAATCATGACTGCATATGAGCTGAACTACTGCAACAATATAAAAATAATTCAATATGGGGGAGGGATTTTGGAGTGGTTGAGGGAATCCCAGAGCCTATGAAACCATGTCATAAAAGGAAATTAAAAATAAAAAAGAAAATATGGTTATACACTCAACTGATTAGTAATAAACCAGCATACTGGCATTATAATCTCAAAATTCTGATGACTCAGTCACAAAATTATACAAATATCATGATGCCACATTGAGCAATCAAAATATATTGTGATGTCATAAATCTGAGAATTATCTGACATAGTCCATTTTAATGTTATAACCAACAACTGTGATGCCATGAACCTACCTTTAAGAGCAAATTCTCAGGGCTAGTATTGTGGTGTATCAGATAAAGCAATTACCTGATGAAACTCCTGGCTCCTGGCATTGGTCTGGTCCAGTTCTGGCCAATATCACCATTTGAGAAGTGAATCAACACATGGAAGATCTCTGCTTACCCATCTCAGTCTAACTGTGGCCTGTAGAAGAATAAATAAATATTTTTTAAAAGAGGTAGTAATCAATTGTGATATTACCAACAAACCATTGATTGGTATAATCAAATTTTTATGTAATAGGCTACCAGTTTTTTGTCACAAAACATTTTGATGTAATCAGCAATCAGCATGTGATCAACAACCACTCTGATATCATAAATACTGCTGTGCTGTAGCAGCAGCAGTGGCAGCAGCAGCTGTTGGGGGTGGGGTTTCCAGGAAGATGGTGCTCATAAGGAATTAGTTTAAAATCTAGAGGTGAAGTCCTGATATGAAAAAACACTCTGATGTGATGTTGGAGTCCCTTTCCAGTACTGAGCAACAGGCGAACTGGAGCCTATCGGGTTTGACAGCTTTACTCTGTGGCAGAAGCTAGCGAGAATGAGACTGGAGATGGAGAAGGAATTGAAGTGCTAAAAAATGAGCAGTACAAGAAACATGATGAAACGGGGCAGAACACCCACAAAATTTGCCACCTGAAGAGCAAAGTTCCTGCCTTCATGAAGATGATTGCTCCTGAAGGTTCCTTGGTGTTTTGCAAAAAAAGCCTGGAACGCCTACCCCTACTGCAGAAATATTGTAACGAATGAATTTATGGAAGATGATTTCTTCATTAAAATTGAAACATGGCACAACCCAGACTTGGGAACATTAGAAAATGTACATGGTTTAGAACCAAACACATGGAAAATGGCTGAAACTGTCCACACAGATATTGCAAATCGAAGTCAAGTTGAACCAGCAGAATACAAAGCTGATGAAGATTGGCTTTATTCCAGTCAGTCAAGACTAAGAGAGGCCCTTTGGGACCAAACTGGAAGAAGGAGCTCGCCAACAAGCCTGAATGTCCACAGATGTGTGCCTATAAGCTGGTGATCATAAAAAAAAAAAAAAAAACTCCTAAAAAAGAATGTCTATTAAGTAAGGAATAAAGATACAGGCCAGTTTTTACTTGTTTTCCTGAAGAGGAAAATCCTTTTAAAAAGAATTTCCGGGTTTTATTGGAATTTTTTCTTTTAAATTTCAAGTTTTTTTCTACACCAGACCTAGCAAAACTGGAGATGATAGTTTGTGATTTACAAGTAACACTAGATAATTGGCAGGCTCCTGCTAGGCAAACAAATCAAGGAGGGAATTCATTGTCATGGTGCAGAAAAATTAGAAGTAGGGCACTTGGGTGAGTCTTGTCCCTGAAACACATGTGTCCTGGAGCTGTGGCTTGGAAACTATGCAAAGGCTCCGGGTCCTCAGAAGATGGGGTGTGTGGCAGCCCTCTGCAGCTGGTACGTGTCCAGCTTGGAGACAGGGACCCTGCCTGGACACACCTCCACCCCTAGGTTGCCACCCCAGCTGCAGTGGATGCTTGCTGGAAGCCACTGCCCACCGCCACTTTTTTTTTTTTTTAATTTAACGCAGGTAGAACACCTAGGTAAGATTTGTATTAGCTTTCTCTGTCTGTGTTCTGTCTCAGTTCTGTGTAATCCAGTCTGGTCCTGAAAGCTTGTGTAGAATAATGGTGTTGAAGCCTTCAGGGCAGAGACCTTCTCCTGTAACCTCCCCCGTTCCTGCGACACGCCCTGCCCTGTAGTCAGATAATTCCCACTGTGTCCTCTGGCATCAGGGTTACTGCCACATCCTGAGACCCTGTTGTCCTCCGCTGGGCAGTCCATCTTCCCCGAGCTGCGTATCCTTGGGACTAGCTCCCGCTGTAAGTTAGGTCCATTACCATCACTCTGTGGATGAGGGACACGACGGCTCATTTTGCGAAGTAAGGAGTCCAGCCCTCTCCTTGCAGTGAACTTAACTCTCACTGGCATCTGTCGTGTTGGGCACCTGGGCACACACGGAAACACCGGCCCAGCCCCTGAGTTTTAATGGTTTTCTAACAACTGTTGAGATTTGAGGGTACGTGTGGTGAATGTAAAATACCTAGTTTACTTGGCAGTCTCTGGTTTAAATTACAGTATAACAAAGCAAATGAAATTTAAACAGAAAATAAATTTGATCACAGAAAAACAAATAAATACTGCTGTTATGTCACAGCAAATTTTGATACAATAATGCTACTAGAGTCTAATGAAAATTATTTGTGAGGCTATGAAGCACACACTGTGCCAGCAGTAACACTTTCTCTCAGAAACAGCCATTTTATTGTCATAAAACACTGTGATGTCATAATAAATTGGTTTGTGATTAGTCACCATTATGATATAAAATAAAAATAGAATTGTCATACTCATTTGTGCTGTCACAAAGGTATCATTGAGCCTTTATGAAAATGTGAAGCCATAACCGAAACTGTGTGCCATTATACCCAGTCCAATGTGATAAAACAATTTTGATATCAAATAAAATCAGTTTTGATATGAAGCCTCACATCAGAAAACAGCCACTGTGCTACAACAAATAATTTTGCTTTCATCAAACAACCATGACACCATGGTTAATTCTGAAATCATATCATTGTGATATCATGAACCAACAATAATTTCATTCTAGCTCTTACTGTTTTAAACCATCACTGCATTTTAAAAATAATTATTGTTTGTCTTTATTCAGTTGGTAGGTGATAAGCTGCTGTGCTTATACCATAATTATACCATTGTGATGTTAGCATCAATGGTTTAACTATTCATTCTACTAGAATTGCAATGTCATGGTCAATAGATGTTGCAGAAAGCTTTGTAACATTATAAACCTACAACAGTGATGACATAATCATGTGTGATACCATAAAACACCTTATGAAGTCATAAATAATTGCTTTATCATAATGAAATGTACAATTATAAAAGTATAATGACTTCACAAATCTACCACTAGGAAATCAATTGAGATATTAGCCATAATATTTATGTAATGTCAACTGTAAAATCATAAACACAAATTTCAAATTTTGCAACACAGGTTTCATAATGATACTTCCTTTTTACCTCCTGCCCATGTTATGAACTCTAATCCACCATTTTTAATTTTTCTTTTTCTTTCCCTTAAGTGTTTACCATGGTATAGTTTCAGTTCACTCTCAATCCCAAGATTAACACTACATTAAATAAATAATTCAGTGAAAGTATAGGAAAGCAAGAAAACCCTATTTTTTCTCAAGAGCATAGACAAGGCTACAAACTAGAATTCTTGAAGTGTCAATCTTGCTCCTGTACATTGTGGTTTTATATTCTGTTTACTAGTCATCACAGATCAGAGAAAACACGCTTGCTATTTGCTCTTGAATACTGGTGTATCTCATTAAGTATAGTGGTTTCTAGTTGCATCCATTTGTTGTAAAGACAGAATTTCATTTTTAATGGCTGAATAATATTCCACAGTGTATGTGTATTACATTTTCTTTACTCATTAATCCTCATTAATCTTTAGCACTAGTTTTGTACAGGCTTCACTAACCCTGATTTGCAGTCATTCTAGTAAGTGATCTCACCTTATTGACAAACACAAACTTCTCACAATTATTTATGGGAAAAATGTCATGGAGGAAGCATGCTTACCTCACGTAAGAGCCCCACCATCGGTATGCATAGATGTTTGGATTAATGGCATCTAGGTTTGGGAGCCATAAATACCATGGAGAAATGGCATAATAGGCCTTTGTTATATAGAGTCATTCACTTAGTATAGATTGCCTACTAATTAAATAACAAAAAACAATCATGAATATGTTGGCTAACAGCTGTTATAATCTGCAAGTAATTTCAGACCCATAGATTTATATAATGATTGGTTTGTAAACATAGGAAAAAGACATGTTGCAATGGATCAGTCACTAAACCTTTACCTTGAACACACCGCTCTCTCAATAAGGCATCAGTTCCTGTCCTGGCTGCTCCAGTTCCCATCCAGCTCCCTACTTTTTCATGGGAAAGCAGTGATGGGTAGTAAAGGGTACCAAAACTTTGGGAACCTGCATCCACATGGGAGTCTCGGAAGAGGCTTCTTGCTCCTCTCTTTGGGCCGACTCCATCCTAGCTGAAATCCTGCATATTAATTTTGTGTAAGTTACATAATTTACAAATATTTCCTCCAGTTGATTGTTGCCTCTTGATAGTCTTTTGTTCATTCTGTTCCACTGGATTTTATGGCTAGTCTCAGTGCCAGGCTGTTTGAATTATAGCTGCCCTGTGATATGTTTTGGAATCTTTTCATCTGATATCCATTGTCAAATTGCATTTTTTATTTCTGGTTCTGAGTTATGTTACATTTTTAAGTAACATAGCAGACAGAATAGGTATATGAATAATCATCAGAAATTACTACAAAAATAGATTGAAAAATGTAAAAGAATTGGATACATCTATTGACACACATACAATTTACTAAAATTGAGGCTTGGTAACATAGAAGATATAAATAGAATAATAGCTAGGATAGGGATGGAATCATTAATAGAGAATCTCCTGATAGTGGCAGGCAGGGTGGGCAGAGTGGAACCTCCATTTTATCAGCCACTTTAGGCATTGTAAATTTCTACTTTTCTTCGTGTTCTTTTCTTCATGTTGTTGTGTATTTTCATTTAAGGGATGTGTGGTGACTGTGTAATAGAGACTATCATGTCCAGATGTGAGTACACATGTGAGTATGCAGTGCAGTGTGCATCTCTACTTCCACACTGAAGATGGACTATTAATGAAACTGTTATCTTGGCAATAGGATGCTGGACTCTGTCATTGTCCATGCCTGCAATGATGAACATGTGACTGTTTATGAAGGACTATGTGATAGTAATAATACAGGGGAATTTGGTGGGGAGGAAGGGGACTTGGGAAAGGAATAGGGAGATCCCAGGGCCTATAGAACTGTATCATAGAATGACGATAATAATTTAAAAAGAGGTAAACATAAATTAAAAAAAAAAAAACTGAGTGTGTCAGGACAAAAAAAAAAGAAAGAAAGAATCTCCTGATAGAGAAAATTACAATGCCAGATTCCACTGCTGAATCTATCAATCCTTTCAAAAGGAACTAACTCCAAATCTCATATTATCAAAAAAATATTTAAATAGATGGATAATTCCCAATCTCATTCTGTGAGGCCAGCTTCATCCCCCAGCCAAGATATGATACAAAAACAAACTATAGAACAATAGTATTGATGAACACAAATGTAAAAGTCATCAATAATATATACATATTGAAATACCTTGAGGTAAATTTTGTGAAGAATGTCGGGGATCACTAACATGAAAATTACAAAACCATCAGGAAAGAAATAGAAGACAATTTTAAATGAAGGAAAAATTGCCATGTGTATGGATTGATTCAAATATCACCAAATGCACACATGACGTAAAGAAATTTGCAAATTCAATCAGATGTTACTTTAAATTCTATGAAGTTCTTCCCAGATACAGAAATATAAAAATGATGTTAAAATTCATGTGGGAATGCAATAGACCCTAAATATCAAAGCCAATTGTAAACAACAAAAATGAAGCTGCAGATATTATTACACTCGACTTCAAGAAGTACTAAATGGCAGTTGAAATCAAAACAGCCTGCCTGGTGTTGACAGAAAATCAAACCTGAAAATCTATGGAGCAGAATAGAAATCGCAGAAATGAACCTACATATCTACTCCCAACTGATATTTTTCCTTTATTAGAAACCAGACTCTATCCATGTAAAAAGGACCAAGTATTCAAAATTTATTCTGAAAAAAATCAATTTGTTGGGAAAGTAAAAAGAAGACCCCTACCTTAAACCTTAGACAATATCAACTCTGAATGGATCAAGGATGTACATCCATGATGTGACTGCAGCATAGTACTAGCCAAAACTTTGGAGATACTCTACAGTACATGAGTATAGACAAAAGCTTGCTGAAAACAAAAACAAAGCAAAACCACACACACACACAAAACAGAAGCACCAGCAATGAAAACAAATAATCAAATGGGAGTAAATGAAGCTAAAAATTTTCTTCATTGATTGTAAGGAAAACCATCAACAATGTGAAGCCTAAGCCAAACAGGAAAGCAGGAATCAAGCTATTCCTGTTTGCCCGTGAGATGATTCAGTACATAATGGAACCACAACTCTAAGAGACTCATAGGAGAGAACTCATAAGAAATTTTGGTAAAGGTTCAGGATAAAAAAGTCAACATATAAAAACAGCAATTTTTATGTTCTAACAATTACATGCTGAGAAAGAACTTGGAGGATCAGACTCATTCACACCAGCTGCAAAAAAAAATATTTAAATACCTTGAGGTAACTTTAGTGAGGAATGTGAGGGATCACTAACATGAAAATTACAAAACCATCAGGAAAGAAATAAAAGACCATTTTACATAAAGGAAAACTTGCCATGTGTATGGATTGATTCAAATGATATCACCAAATGCACACATGACGTAAAGCAATTTGCAAATTCAATGAGATGTTACTTTAAATTCTATGAAGTTCTTCCCAGATACAGAAATTAAAAATGATGTTAAAATTCATATGGGGGGGCCTGGCGTGGTGGTGCAGTGGTTAAGGTCCTCGCCTTGCATGCCCGGGATTCCATATGGGCTCCAGTTCTGATCCTGGCGAAGCCGCTTCCCATCCAGCTCCCTGCCTGGGCCTGAGAAGGCAGTTGAGGACGGCCCAAAGCCTTGGGACCCTGCACCCCTGTGGGAGACCCGGAAGAGGATTCTGGTTTCAGATCGACATAGCATCAGCCGTTGCGACCACATGGGGAGTAAATCATCAGACAGAAGATCTTCCCATCTGTCTTTCCTCTCTGTATACCTGCCTTTCGAATAAAATAAATAAATAAATAAAATTATATGGGAATGCAATAGACCCTAAATATTTAAAGCAATTGTAAGCAACAAAAATGAAGCTGTAGATATTATTATACTAGACTTCAAGAAGTACTAAACGGCAGTTGAAATCAAAACAGCCTGCCTGGTGTTGGCAAAAAATCAAGCCTGATAATCTATGGAGCAGAATAGAAATCCCAGAAATGAACCTACATATCTACACTCAACTGATATTTTTCCTTTACTAGAAACCAGATTCTATCCATGTAAAAATGACCAAGAATTCAAAATTTATTCTGAAGAAACCCAATTTGTTGGGAAAGTATAAAATAAGACTCCTACCTTAAACCTTAGACAATATCAACTCTGAATGGATCAAGGATGTACACCCATGATGTGATTGCACCATAGTACTAGCAAAAACTTTGGAGATGCTCTACAATACATGAGTATAGTCAAAAGCTTGCTGAAAACAAAAACAAAGCAAAACCACACACACACACACAAAACAGAAGTACCCACAATGAAAACAAATAATCAAATGGGAATAAATATACCTAAATTTTTTTTGCATTGATTGTAAAGAAAACCATTAACAGTATGAAGCCTAAGCCAAGAGAATGAGAGAAAATATTTGTGAAGTATGGGATAATGCTTCTGATAGAGTATTATTCATTATGTGTATAAAAGAATGAGAAAGTTTAAAAAAAGCATTTAAGAAAATAAAAACGGATATTAACAGGAGGTTTTCTAGTGTATTAAATTGTGCAACAAAAATGAGAATAGTTTGAGGTAGGTACCATGACCACCGAGGCAGGACCAGGGTTGGAGGGGATGTAGCACACAACTGAGTCAATAAGAAATGAGGCAGATACAAGATGAAAACTATGGAAGCATGTGGCTTGAGGGAAGCGCTGTGTTTGAGGAAGGAGGTTCATCTAGAAAGCTTACTGCCTGAATCTTGTGTTGAACTGCCTGGAGAGTAAAATTATAGCAGCTGGCACACTACAAACATGGATAGCTACATTCCACATTACTGATAAGCATACAATGCTTAAGGAGCAGGAAGCAAAAAAGGTGACTCATACAGAAGTCAGTGTGTAACTGTCTCAAGGCTTTCTTAAAGCACACAGTCCTGTGTCCTTGGTCCATTGCCCAGCTAAGGATGCTCATCCACAGGTCTCAACCCTAGTCTTGGACTTTTGCTCACTCACCTCCTGTGTTAAGATGCCACATGTAGCAGCACAAACTGTGAGAGAGGATATGAAATAAAATGAAGCAAGATGATATAAAATGAAATGAGAACATGAAGAATAAGAGACAAAACCCAAGTAGAGTGAAGGAAAGAAATAGATAGTGGAAGACAGGGCTGGGAACATAACTGACCCAACAATTGCGACAACCAGCATATGCATAGGCTGACTGTGGCGATGGACTGTGCCAGACCCTGTCAAACTAACACAAGAATCAGGTTTGGGATCATCTCAGATGAAGTTTCTTTGAAGATCCCTCCAACTGAACTGCTGATCTCAGAACCCCAAACATGAGGAGGCTATGTTAGCCAGTGGATTCTGAATAGGTTTCATTGCAATTGGAACGGTGAGATTGGCAGCAATTCAGAGCTGTTGAACTGTCAAAACTGCTTGAGCAGGATCCTCGGAGCATGCCTCAGACCAGAGACCTGGGATTGGTGGGAGGCTGTGTGGGATTTTTCCCCTTTGTTTTTCCTCTAACCCCAGATACAGAGGAAAAAATAGTATTAGTGTGGAAACAATGGCATTATTCACTTTCCTGTAGCCCCTGACCCTTTGTACCCTAATCAACTAAGTAAGATTATTTTTTAAAAAAGAAGAAATAGATAAAAAGTGATCCAAAGGAACCTGCTTTGTTGTAGGAGGTCCTTAGGAAAGAGATGCTGTGTGGTTATTGTAAATGATGCTCTAATTATGTGTGTGTTCCTCTGTATGTACCAGTATGCATGTGCATGTATCTGTGTGTATGCGCTATGTGTCTGTCTGTGTACACATGTGAATGCAAGTGCATGTGTCAACAGGCATGCACAAGGGTGTGTATGTGCAAGTAACATTTAGTTTCTGTGTACTTGTATAGGCAGAGTACACTTGGAGAGAAATAATGTAAAAACCTGCACAATTGCCGATATGTTGGTGGGAACACAGCAACAACAAAAACCAAAAACAAATGAAGGCCACTGAGAAAAATTTAATAATGATAGCTTAAATAATCAGGGTAACATTTTAGGAAACAGTTTTAAATTTGAATATTAAAAAGGTTGGAATTGGGAAACTGGCATTAAGGGGAAAAGAAAGAAGTTAGAAAGTTGTGGAAGGATTCCTGTTTCTTCACATTCATTTCTGTAACCCCATGAAATGACATTTGGAGTTTTTCAGCATCTCCAGCTCTCACCATGTCCCTGGTACGGGAGGCATCCTCCATACACTTCCTAGACCTGCCAAGAGGTGGACCTGCAACAAGAAGAAGATTCTGGAAAGCTGTGCTGGATGGACCCATGGTTCCCGGGTGTAGAGATTCTAAGAAGTCTAGGCTTTGGTAGTGTGAGTGGGGAAAAGAAAGATGAAACATGATGAAACCTTGTATGATATTAAAAGAAGAGCATATTATTTATATAGTTTTATATGTAGAACAAATTTTAGCATCTAATGTTTCAAGTATTCAATTACTGGCATTAAATACATTTACAATGCAGTACCACTGTCACTGATATCCATTTCCAAGACTTTCTCATTGTTCTAAACAGAAATTCCATGTGCATCTATTATTGACTGCACATTTCCCTCTCCCGTCCATGCTCTATAGCTTCTATGCTACTTTTCCCCTCCATTTATTTTCCTATTCTAGCTACCTCGTGTAAGTGTGATAATTAACAAGATTTTAATTTACCAAAAAGACAGCATTCTGTAATTATTTTTGCTTCTTCTCAATGTTATCTGGAAAAAAAATGTCTTAACTCCTTTAAGCTTAATTCTTCTGGTAAAAGAAGATAAATGTTACTCTGTTACCTAATAAATAAAATCAAATACTTTAACATAATAATTATTGGTCACAACATTTTTCTTTTTTAAAAAGATTTACTTATTTTCATTGGAATGACAGATTCACAGAAAGCAGGAGTAACTGGGCCCGGCAGCGTGGCCTAGCAGCTAAAGTCCTGGTCTGCACGCCTGGATCCCATATGGGGAACCAGTTCTAATGCAGCCAGCTCCACTTCCCATCCCGCTCCCTGCTTGTAGCCTGGGAAAGCAGTTTAGGTCAACCCAAAGCCATGGGACCCCGCAGCTGTGTGGGAGACCCAGAAGTTCCTGGATCCTGGCTTCGGATAGGCATAGCACCGGCCATGGCCATTGCGCTCACTTGGGGAGTGAATCATCAGATGGAAGATCTTTCGCTCTGTCTCTCCTTGTCTCTATATATTTGATTTTCCAATAAAAATAAAATAAATCTTAAAACAAAAAAAGAAAGTAGGAGTAAGAGGGTCATCTTCCCTCCAGAACATAAAGAAGGTCTTCCATTCGATCACTCCCCAAGTGGCTGCAAAGGCCAGAGATTAGCTATTTGGAGCCAGGAGACAGAAGCCTATTCTAGGTCTCTCAAATACGTGCACAGTCCCAAGGCTGTGGCCCATACTCCGTTGCTTTCCAAGGCAATAATCCACGTGATGGATTAGAAACAGAGGAGCCAGGACTTAAACAACTGTCCATTGGTATCCTGGTACTTGAGGGGGAAGGATGAACCAGTTAGGCTTTGCACTGGACCCAATTATGGGGATTATTACTGAACAATGTGAAATGCTTCCTTGCATGTGGTCGCCTTAAGAAATGACTGCTGTCGTCTTAGGAGAGAGTTGGCAGCACTTCTGTTGCCACCAGTTACATGAAATATATTCCAGGAACAATGAGTTTTTCCCAGGATTAAAGTAGAGAATTCATACCTGAATTTTCTTTTTACATTTTTTAAAATTTATTTTTATTGCAAAGGCTGATTTACAAAGAGAAGGACAAACTAAAGTCTTTCATTAGCAGGTTCACTCCCCAAATGTCTGAAATTAGCTGAACTGAGCAAGAGTTTCCTCCAGGTCATCCACATGAGGGCAGGGGCCCCAGAAATTGGACTATCCTGGGAGCAAGATTGGAAATGGGGCATCTGGGACAATAAAAGCCACCCATATGGGATGCCTGTGCTTGAAGGTTGGAGGATTAGCCCGTTGAGCACCAGCCACCAATACCTGGATCTTCATTTCATTCCTTTTAAGTCATTCTAAAGTTACACTCCAACTCCACAACTATAAATGTCCTTCTCCTGCAGAGCTGGCAAGACTTTCCCAGGCTTGATCATAATTTTTCTCTGGGCCGTAATATTCCTTTCACTCAGCCGCAGCCTGATTTACCAACAACCTAGCTCCTGCTGAATACATCTCCAACTTCATTGTGGTTACATGCACATCTGATCCTTTCAAATCTCTCAAAGAAAATTGAGGAGACAGGAAGGAAGCCTATAACTCACTATCAAATAAGCCAGCACGCACTCATTCTCACAAACAAGTCACCGAGCCTGGCAGGCCCTTGGATTGCATATGACATGCCAAACAGGAGCTCCATCTCCTCCTCCAGCAGCATGTAAAGATGGTTGAGTGAGGGAAGGAAGCCTAGGTCTGCAATCAGGGATTTTCAACCAGACAGTTGCAGGGAAGGACTGGTGGCTCCTTGGATCATGCTAGGTGCATCAGTCAGGAGTTCCATGTCCTATGTCCCCAGCAGCATGTAATGGTGGCAGGGTGAGGGAAGGCTGCCTAGGCCTAAGAACAGGGACTTTCACTCCACCAGATGCAAAAAAAAAAGGAGCTGGCAGGTCCTTGGCTAGTACTAGGTGAGTTTTGGGTTCTTGGAAATATGGACCTATATGGTGTCTGGGCAGACAGACTTGCAGGTATCAAGGAAAATCAATGGATTGGATTTCTACCAAGGAATGAAGGTAGACACCCAGTGAAACTTCCAAACATCCTTATAAAAAAGATAAATCACAATCCCTACTATTGACCATGTCAACAATGTCATGACCCATATACAGAGCAAAAAATCTGAACCATTTCTCTTTGATTCCTAATTTTAAGTGATTGTGCCCTGGCACATGGTTAGGGTGGGTTTGATGAGGAAACAATCCATTCACATGGCCTCAAGAGTTTCACCCACAGAATTCTTGGTGCCTGAGAAGCATTACCTCAAGTTGAAGAAGAAGAAAGTCATTTCATGGAGGCATGATTCCACATTGCTGCTTTGCTTATCATGATTCTCCTCTTCCCTCACTGCTTTAGGCAGGTGCAGGTCATTGAGGAAGATGGAGTACGTAAATTTCTTGTATTACAAAATGGGGTTCTTTCTACAGCTTTTCAAAACTGCTTTAAGTGTCATTAAACTGCATGCCTTGGATTGTATGCTGAGGATAATTGTTTAGCCCTAGAATGGATATATTTTAAACTCTTTATTTTGTTTGCAATGCCTCATTTACTCTGTTAAATACTATGCTATTTGACATATTATTTATTATGTCACCACACAGGATAATGTTTTGAAACAGGAGTATTTCTATGAATTTTAATATAAATTATTTTTTTGCTTTGCTTTCAAGCTGTTTTGGGCAGTCTCTAAAGCCATGCTCACAGCTGTTTCAATCATGTCTTTCCCACTTATTACACATCTAGATCACACCCAAGTGTTTCAGAATGTGCGGATGGCCTTTCACATAGACAGGAAACCTATTTCTGTTCAAAGCAGGCTTTCTTTCTTTTCCATAGTGTCTGCAGAAAGATCTGTACTTGCTGTCTATAGAATATCTTGAGAAATACTTCTGGAACTCCCTTGCATACTGAACTGAGTAGTCCTGTGGATACACTCATCATCTTCCATATACTTCTCCTAACACATAGTACAAGAACCACCTTCAAATACTCCCCATCTTCATCCAGCATTTCTTTACTAGCATTTGCTTCTAAGATACATTTCAGATCTGCTTTATACACATGCTATTATTTGAGTTGTAAGCTGATGTTCTGTATAACTACATGTAAAGGACATTTAAAGGAAATCCCAAAATGTCAAGGCATTGTTTGTAATTTATTCAAAGGAAGTAACATAGCACTGTCATTCATGTTTCCAGAAGGCTACTGTCAAAATGTCCAATAGTCTTCACTGATAACTCTTGTTTCTGCCATTCTTATCCTCAGTTTCCTTCAATAGATTATTCAGGCAATGCTGAGAAAAACGGGCACCTTTGTCTTTCTTGTACAAAGTAGCCTCTTTGTGTATTTGTTTGGAACTAATATCCACCAGGTTGAACAGACCTCTTCTACTTTCATCTCTCAGCCCCAAAACTTACCCACCTTTTTTTCAATCGTTTATCCTGACATCAGCTGCCTCTGTTGTAAGGAAATAAACCAATTACACAGAGTTCCATGTGTGGGAATGAAAGGCTAACTTCTGTTTCATATCATTGCACATGTGTCTGAGGTATTTTTTGTTCAGCACTGTCATCCTTAGGAGCTGAAGAGTGCCCCAGCTGGGCTGGGGTTTCCACTGGTGAGCATGAGAGCTGGACTGAGGGCAGCAGGCTGGGCTAGACATGGCTCCACCCTACCTTGGTGTTAGAGTGGACGGGGTGTGGAAACCATGGCCTCACCCACTTTTCCCTAGTCCTCGACCATTCCCGCCCTAGTCAAGTATGTAAACATCGTTTTAAAAATGTTTAGGCCAGGTAGGAACTGTCACTCAAATGAGGAGTTAACAATGTAGTTTCCTTCAAATTCTGTACTGTGTTCTAAATACCTGTGGTTTTATTCATATTGACACTTAACCTACAACAAATAATTGGTTCATAGATTTGCACTATTTCCCTTTCACAATTGGCCTAGTTAAAGTGATGAGTTCTGAGGATATAAGCTAAAAGTACATACACAGGCTCAAAGAATGTGTTTCAAAATCTTCTTTACATACGTTCATCTATAGGAACTGTATAATGGAGGCTAGCATGCTGGGAAGTGAAGATACATTGCAGTATGTATATTTCTACACCCAAACAAATAGTGGACTCCCTAAGAAAATGACAGTAGAGAGAGCCACAGCCAGCACTGAATTTTAGCTGAACCTAGACAGGGCAGTTTGCAGGGACAGGGTCTGGTCAGCAATGGGCCTTACTGCAAGGAAATAGTGGGTGTTAGCAGTTGCTGGATCACTCTTGCCATCATCTCATCACTGCAACATGAGGAAGCTGAGTTCAGAGTGGGCCACAATGCTAGTCAGGTTAGGGCCTGTTCCTGTTTGCAAGAGAAGATGGCTGGGTCAGGTGCTGGGGTACAGGTGCTTGTCTGACTGCCAAGGGTCCCTGCTCGATGAGAGAATGCTGCCACTGTCTCAGGTTAAATTCAATATTTCTGCAATCTTCACCTCAGCATATATCCTTCCTTTTCTGTCTGAAATGCTGTGGCTATAGGCTGAAATAAGATAAATTTTGAGTTGCAAGCATCTCATCAGAGGATGCAGCAAGACTGGGCCTCCACAACAGTAGAGGCATTTAAAAGTCTAACCCACCTATGTACCAGCTCTGACATAACCACTTCAAGCAGAGGCCATCAGATACACAGAGGATGAAACAACAGAACCAATTCTAACAAAATGTACTTGAGCTCCAAATACAACTCCCGCCTCTCTTACAATAACAGATTTCATCTTTTCCCATGCAACCCTGAGTGCTAAAAATAAACTGTATAGGTCAAATAAGCTGTCATGTTAGAAAGTAGGAGTAAATTACATGATGTTGCTAACTAAAGCATGGATTGACAAAGGTTAGCTGTGCATAGTGGAAGGAGGTGCATTGGTGGTTTGTAGCAAAATTAAAGAAAAAAAAAAAAAAAGGAAAGGAAAGGAAACCGTACTGAATCAGAGGCAGTGTCAGAATATAGAAACATTACTCATGCCCAGGGAAAATGTGCACTGACTTCTCCTCTTAAGTTTGCAAATATAAAACATGATTGTAATTTCCAGAATCAGAGAAACATAGTTTTGTGGTTGTTCTCCAAAACGTGGAATACTCGGCTAACATTCAAATTGATAACGAACAGATCTGGACAATTCATTAGCTTCCTGCAATTGCAAGGGAATCCTCTCAAAAGATGTCCCCACTAGTCAACCTAAACCCTTATCATTTGAAATTAATCAATCAGTCAGAAAGGTGAGTCCTAGAAATAAGCACTAGTTATCCCTGGCTACAGAACTGATTTGTGCATGCTCAGAGACACACCTGCTACAGACACAGCAGTGCACACAAATAAATGGACATGCTTGGCAATAGTCATTGTGAGGCAAGAACGTCGGGTGAGGCTGGATGCTTCTGTTGGGATGTAGAGGTGAGACCATTGTTAGCTCATCTGCAAGTCTGATCATTAATTCACTAGTCTGGGAGAACCGCTGGTACTCTAGGCCTTGAACGTTCAGCTTCTCCTTTTAAAAGTTTGAGTGTGTATTGAATTAACCATATATGATGATGTCAAATGGGATGAAATCACAGAGTGGGGACAGCCTCCCAGATGAGGCTCTCTGGGAGCAGCACATGGCAGGCAACAAGCAAAGGAAGGCAGGAAGCAATAGCTCCTGCTGTTCCCAAGAAAAGACAGGAGGACCTTGGGGACCAGAAGAGGTAACATGGTCTGTGAGCCAGGCCAGTACTGAAGGGTTGTGTGCTAAATGGGACACAGACACTCATGTCACTGTGGACATAGAGTCTCAGATGGTCCTGTGTGAGCTGTTGGTGTGTTTATCCAGTTTACATAAACAGAATATGGATAACAAGGTTTCACAATGTTTTTGTTAATTACCATTTTTCCTTTACTCTTGCGAGATAATTAGTCGGAAGTAATACGCAAAGATTTCTCATTATAAATCTGAAAATGTCTGTTGCAACAAAAACCAGTGCACATTGTGTTATGCCTAGATGAGGTGACTGTACGGGATATGGCCACAGCGCCGAACAGCACACGTGAGAACCAGGTAGGGAGGTGGCGTAGCTGACAGGGAGAATGTGGGCTCCCCTGCTGGGCAACCACTCCCACTAGAGTTTGAGCTGGGTTGGGGGCAGAGGACACCACACAGGGCTACATCACCTGTGGACCTCATTTGAGCTAAATCAGGGAAAAGCCAGGGCTGATTGGTCTTCATGGTGCTAGTACAAAATAGAGTGAGTGAGGGTTGGTATGGCTTAGCCACAGCATCAGTGGCAGAAGCTGGCATTGGGGTCTATTTCTGCCAAGCTAAACTGCAGAACCTCCTGGAAAGTACATAATCTGGGAGTGGGAGTTGACTAGACGGGAAATAGTTGGTTCCTCATTCTTTGGTTACTGCTCCCATTGGGGGGCACAAAAACCAGGACAGGGGAAGGAGTGGCTAGACAGAAGGGCACCCAACAGCTTGTGTGTGGGCTGGATAGTGCAGCTGGTTGGGTTGAACCAGGCTTCAATATCCATTGACATGTATGAAGGATGACTGGGATGTGGGGCAGACTGTACTAGTCTGCTACACACAATTGCATAATGGGAACCAGGATAGCGGGTGGGCCTGGTGGGGGTTCTAGTGCGTCGCTCCGACTAGGCTACAGCTCCCACTGGTTTATGTGAGGGCCAAGTGTGTGCTGGGCAGAATCAGGCTGCACTGCAATACCCAGTGGAAGACAGAACTGGAAACAGAACCAACCCCTGATTCCAAATATATGCTTTTGCTTACTACCTAGATTTGTAATCACATGGGCAGCACTGGATCAAGGTCCAGGTCTAAATCAGATAAGTAGTGAATGTCAGTTATATGTGAACCATGTTTTAGAAATTCTCTTTATGTATTTGACAAAATCAGTGCTAACCAGTACCTTTCCACCATTTCAGCTTTTATGGCACATCTGTGATCTGTATCCAGGACTCACAGGTGATAAGCAAGGGAAAGAAAGTATTAGGTAAGCTCTGGAGAGGAACTAGTTTCCTGACGGTGGGGAATATTCACATAAAGTTTATGTCCATTACATATAGGATGTTGTATAGTGTATTTCTAGGTGATTCATCTACTTTTAAATACATTCTGGGCATGGTACCATACAAGGTGGAGAGGGGCAAGGCAGGAGCTGGGTCTATGGAGACCATGGTGGAAATCTAACATAAGAAACCAGACCTGGAACTTGCTGGAGGGAGTGGCACAAGTGACCACAAGCAATGAGCCATGTGCCAACTGCAATAAGTAAAATTGAACTGTGGACCTGGGAGTGACACAGCTTAAAAACTGCCCCAAAGAGAAAAATCTCATAACCAAAAGTACAATAACCAAGAGCAAAAGAAAAGACAGAGGCACAATGGATATTACTGAAGATGCCCCTGCAAAGGAGCAAAAGCCGTTGTGAACCTCAGTTTTCCCTGAAGAAGACAGTTGAGAAAGCAGTCTGCTCAATACTTCCAGTTCAAAAATGAGCTCCAATGAAACTATAAAATATTTCTTGACAACAGGATGTTTGGCGATCCACCATTGTCCATGTCCACAATGATGAACTTCTGACTATTTATGAGAAATTACGCTACTCTATTAATTTAGGGGAAATCAGTGCTTGGTGGTGACTTGAGGAGGAGTTAAGGCATATCCCACGGCCATTAGAACTGTATGAGAAAATTATAACAATAATAACAAATAAATAAATAAACTTCAGAGACATTGAGAAATGATGGCAAGAGTTCAAGAAATATAAACAATATATCACAACAGAGTTAGGAACTTTAAAACAGTCCCCACAGGGATAGAAACTATGAAACAGGTCCGAACTAAAACACTTAATCTAAAGAAAACAACAGAAAGCCTGAACAATAGAATGAATTCTCCAGAATATTAAAATTGGAAAATAACCTATTTAAATACACACAATAAATTAGAGACATGTAAGAAAATCTGAATAAAACTGACAAATCTAACCAAGAAAAGAATAACACTATTCAAAAGACTCAAATACCAGAATTACAAGAACTCCTGAAGTTTTGGAATGAGAAACAGAATTGTGAAGTATATCTGATAAAATTATAAAAAAGTACTTCCCTGGCCCAATGTGTCCAACTAGCAAGTGGAGTTCTCACCTTGCACAGGATCCCATACACGTGTCAGTCCTATTCCTGACAGCCCCACTTACCATCCAGCTCCCTGCTTGTGGCCTGTGAAAACCATCTAGGACAGCTCAGGACTTTTGGACCCTGCACCCACATGAGAGACTTGGAAGAAGATCCTGGATCTTGGCTTCAGATCAACGCAGCTCTGGTAATTTCAGCTGATTGGGGAGTGAATCATCAAATGGAAGATCTTTCTGTCTCTCCTCTTCTCTGTATATCTGACTTTCCAATCAAAACAATAATAAAATAACATAAAATAAATCCTTAATAACATAAAAATGTCAACTCCAAATAACATATCCTGCAAAGCTCTCATTTTTGTTTGAAAATAAAATAATATATATCCAAACTAAAAAAAAAAAAAAAAGAATTAGAAGAATATTAAACACTAATTACTGGGAACGCTACTCCAAAACATGCTAAAGTCAGAAAAGTGGAAATTAATCACAATCTATCATGACAGTTATCTCTGTGTCCAGATGACATGATTCTATACATAGGAGAATGAAAAGACTCAATGAAGAGACTGCTAGGTTTTAGAAGAAAGTTGGTATGTCAAGGTGGGAAGGTACAAACTGAATGAACAAAAATCCATGACCCTAGTGTATGCAAACAATTCCAAGGCTGAAAAAGAACTAATCCATTTGGTATCATTTAAAAGAACAGAATAGATGCTGAAGTACATTGCAATAAACCCAATTAAACATATCAATGACCTCTATGAGGATAATTGCAAAACATTAGAAAAAGAAAAATGAGAAGACCTTAAAAAGTGGAGAAATATACCATGTTCCTGGATGTTCAGAGTAAATATAATCCAAATGTCCACATCCAAAAACCAATATGAAAATTCATCATGATTCCAATCAAACTACTAAGAACATTCTTCAGAACACTGTAGAAAATGATAAAAAAAAAAGTTCATTAGAAAACACAGGAGGCCACGAATATCCAAAACTATCCTAAAGAATAAGAACCTATCTGGAGGGTACAATCCCAGATCTCATGACATATTGTAGGGTGGTAGTCATCCAAACAGCCTGGAACTAGTAGAGAAACAGAGAAGAAGTTCATTGGAGCAGAATAGAAACATCAGGAAAGAACACACATATGCACAGCCATCCAGTCTCCAATGAGAGAACAGAAAACAACCCAGGGAAGAACGAAGGTTCTTTTCAAAAAAGCTGCTTGGACAATTGGATAGCAGCCAACAGAAGCAAGAAACAAGACCCCCATATTTCACTATACAGAAAGATCAAATCTAAATAGATAAAGGAGATAAACTTACACTCAGACCCAATCAAACTATTACAAGAAAATGCAGGAAATACTCTACAAGATGGAGACATAGCAGACTTCCTAGAAAAATCATCATAGATAGTCAAAATAAAATGAATAAATGGGACTACATCAAACTGAGAAGCTTCTTCACAGCACACAAAACAATCAACAAAGTAAAAAGTAAACAGCAGAGCTGGAGAGAAAACCTTTATACACCAAATAATAGAAAGCGCTAACATCCAGAATATAAAAAGGTTTCCAAAACAAACAAAAAAACATATCAACAAACAAACCAGCTAAGAAATCGGTAAAGGGGACCCGGCACTATAGCATAGTGGCCAAAGTCCTTGCCTTGAATGTCTGAGATCCCATATGGCGACCGGTTTTAATCTCCGCTGTTCCACTTCCCATCCTGCTTCATGTGTGTGGACTGGGAAAGCAGTTGAAGATGGCCCAAAGTCTTAGGATCCTTCACTCTCCTGGGAGACCTAGAAGAGCTCCTGGCTTTGGATCTCCTCAGCTCCAGCCGTTGTGGTCACTTGGGGAGTGAACCATTGGATGGAAGATCTTCCTCTCTGTTTCTCCTCCTTTCTATGTAAAACTTGCAATAAAAATAAATTAATTTAAAAAAAAAAGAGATGGGTGAAGGAAATCAGCAGACACTTCTAAAAGGAACACATGCAAATGGATTAGACATACAAAAAATGTTCAAGCTCTCTAGTAATAAGGGAAATAAAAATAAAAACAAAATTGAGGTTCCACTTAACTCCAGTGAGAATGGCTCACATACAGAAAACTACTAAGAACACTTGCTAGTGAGGATGTGGGGAAAGTATTCCTCCTCCATTTTTGGTGTGATTGTAAGCTGGTGCAGCCTCTATGGAAGTTGGCTTGGAGAATAATCAGGCAACTGACAACTCACACACCATATGACCCAGCAATACCACTCCTGGGGATATATCCAAAAGACCTGATACATACACATGAGAAAGACACTTGGACTTCTGTATTCGCTACAGCACAATCAACAATCACAAAATCATGGGAACAATCTAGATACCCAACGCAAGAGGACCAGATAAAGAAACTGATACATCTGTTCTACATAATACTAGCCGCTATTAAAAAAGAATGACATTTTATTGTTTGCCTCAAAATTGGCCCAATGGGAGATCATTATGCTAAATAAAATGAACTAATCCCAAAAGGATAGATTTCATATGTTTCCTCTAATATAACTTCCCTTAAAAACACAAAGTAAACAAAAACATATACAAAGGTAAATAAATACACATGTGGAGCTCCTAACATGAAGGATGTAATGGAGACCAGAGTACCAGAAATCAAGGACAATCAACAGAATGCATCTCTACTAATAAATGCAGGTAGACTCCCAATGAAACTTCTAAATATGGTGAGACAACAAAAACTTAGGATCTTCACTCTTGCCTGTGCCAACAGTGTCATGACTCACATAAAGAGCACAAAGTTGGATCCATTTCATTTTCACCACTTAGATCTTAGGAGCTGCTTGATCATTGGAAAAACACTGAGAGGAACTAGGTAGTATATAAATGGCAGCTTGGAAGTTTCAATAAAGGGCATTTTACTTACACGAATGACCCAGTGGGTGTTGTCTTCCTTTCAACCCTATCACCTCTGCTCTGATAGGGATACATAATGACGGGGGTGTTGCCAGCAGAAATGTAGAGACATAGTGCAGCACACATCACTGCATCCAGACCAAACATGGATTCCTGGTGAAACTGTTGAACATATGCTGAGAAGAGGATGCTGAACTCTCTGACATGTTCCTTGCCTACAGTGTTGGGAAACACTTAAATAGCAGAATGACAAACTTATGACTGTTTATGTAGGACTACCCACTACAATACTAGTGGGTAAATCAGTAGTGTGGAGGGTCTTGGGAAATGGTACAGCAAAGCCCAGAGACAAAGGAGCTGCATTATTATTTAAATCCTGACCAAAAGAGTTACTAATTAGGAGAGAATAATAAATATTCTAATGAACATATGTCACCTTACCTATAAATGGAAATAACTTAGATTAACAAACTCTTCTCAAGTGAATCCTCACAGGCTAGGAAATAATGAGATGATGTATCCAATGTTTAAAGGGAAGGACATTTTCAAACAAGATTATATCCAGTGAAACTATCCTTCAGAATGAAGAAGAAAGTATTCTCTAGACAGAGAATTCCCCACCAGACCAACCTTCTGAAAATTTAAACTGGGTCTTACACCAGAAATAACCATAATGAAAACATAACAGTATCATATTCACTAAGAGAACACACAGAATCATTAACAAGTTAACAAAATATTAGCAATTAATTCTCATTGACCCATGTTAAATGCAGTGCATTTTATTCCCTAGTCAAAAGCTGTATCTTTGTTCACTGGGTTTTAAAAAGGGAACAACCACATTCTCCCTACAAGAAATCACTTGGAATATAAAGGAAATGAAACTATGGAAATGGATACTACAAGCAAATGAAAACCAGAAATGAGGATCATTATACTCATGTCACAGAAAAAAAAAAAAAAAACCTTAAGTCTAAACCTGTAAAAAGAGACAAGGAAGGACATTACATGTATAAAATGATCAATTTTACAAAGCAGATGTGATAAGCATAAATAAATACTGACCTAACCCAAGAACAAGGGGGTTTCCAATCTGGGGTAAAGGATAAAGCACTTGCTTATAACGCTGGCATTTAATATGGGAACTGATCGCAACACCTGCTATTCCACTTCCAATCCAGCTATCTGCTTCGTGTGTGAGAAAAGCAGTAGAGGATGGTCCACGTGCTTGTGCCCTGTACACATGGAAATGACCTGGAAGAACCTACTGCTCCTGGTTTCAGTTTGGCACAGCCCTGACAACTGCAAACATTCAGAGAATAACTAACAGATAAAATGTTTCTCTCCCTTTTCCTTCTCTCTCTCTCCTTCCCTGTTTCTTTCCATCTCTGCCTCTCAGATAATTAAAAACAAATCTTTAAAAAAAACTTAGAAAAGAAAACTACAGAGACAAATGCCAAAGATTTTACTACAACCTGAAGTGTAAGATGGACTCCAATATAAAAATAGTGTGGGAATTTAACACTTTACTAACATCAAATAACAGACCACCCACACAGAAAAATCAACAGGGAACATCAGAGGAGAACCAATCACACAGATTTTCACAGAATATCACCAAAGAAGTAAAAGTTATTCAATTTACTCATCACCACATGTGCACATTTTAAGAGAGACCATACATCAACGTATAGATGAAGCTCAATTAAGAATATCAGTTAAGAAAAATCCAAAAACAAAATAAACAATAGGAACAAAACTAGAAAATCCAAAACGGAATGAAATAATCTTTGACTACATAATTTATCAGGATTGAATTAAAAGTTGGCTTGGCATTGTGGCATAGCCAGTGAAGCTTCCATCTGCAATGCTGGCAGCCCAAACGACCACAGGCTTGAGTTTCAGCTATTCTAGCTCCCTATTGATGGCCTGGGGAGGAGGCAGATGATGGTACAAGTGCAGAGTTAACCCAGCCCTAACTGGCTTTCAGAAGTTATACAACTTGGAGTTGGTGTCTGATACCAATGTTTCTGTCATGATAAATCTAGGCTAAGGAACAGAAATGGGATTTAGATTGCCAGGCAGGGGAACACCAAATCATGGGTCAGATACTGGTTAACTGTGGAATTAGGAGCAAATTAGTTCATTTTTCTGAACCACAGCTGCCTAGGTGAAAATGATAATTGCAATAACATATTCTTCTGAAAAACTGCTGTAATAACTACAAGAAATTACAAATGTTCAGGACATAATGTGGTGTCCAGCTCAGACTACACAGACTAACAAATCCTGGGTTGTTTATATCTCTGCTTTCCCTTGTAAGATAAAATTTGAAAGTATGTTGAAATCTTGAAGAAGAGATTGCACACAGCCTGGAAGAATGCTTTGCAGAAAGCAGCTCACCTGAGTGGTCAACCACATTATGGTGCCTTCTCTAGGGAAGAATGAGAGGGAACATTCCACAGTTCTGGAAAACGAGCTGGCTGAAACACAAAGGGAACCTCTGGTCAACATACAATATCAGAAGAGAAAGAAAATTAATCCCTTCTTACAAACAAACTAGAGCCTTAAATGGCATTTCACCACGCAGCCTTCCAGAGATGTGTTTCATTTGAGAGTGAGGAAAGAGAGAGATCCCATCCACTATTTCATTCCACTACAGCTGCAAGGGCTGGTCCAGGTCATAGGCAGGAGCCTAGAACTCCATCTGGGTCTTTCACATGACCAGAAAGCTACAAGAGCAAGGGGGCCAGGACTCAGGCCCAGCATCCTGTGTGGGTTTATGGCCATTCCAAACAGTGCACAAAGTGCTCTACCAGACACCTACCACCAGGGTGCATTAACCTTCATTTTAAAGAAATCAATATTTAGAAATATGTGATCTTCAGCTCTTTAGCAATTTCATTTTCACTGTAGATTTTGTAGAAATTTGTGCTTTCTGCTAGTACGTTTGCCACTCTGTATATTTTAAATCTTTAAATTTTTTATAGATCTAATTATTTATTTGAAAGCTTAACAGAGACAGGGAGAGAATGAACAAGAGAAGGACGAGAAAGAGCGAAAAAAACTGATAGGAGCTTCAACCAAATCTCTCACTTGGGTCACTGGGGCACAGACACTTGAGCATTTTAAGTTGGTTTTCCTAACTAAGCACATCGTTAGCTGGGAGCTGGACTGGAAGTGGACAGGTCATGATCTGGTGCCCACATGGGGTGCTGGCATCACAGGCACCCGATTTAACCACTTCAATACAACTGCTGAACCAAAGTTTTACTGTTACTCATTCAGCCATTAGTTTTATGACCCAAAGCCTACCTAGTCAAAACAACTTCCCACTACAGTTTATCTTTTTCCTAGTAATATGAAGTGTAACTAGTGCGGTGAAACTGCCAGGGCTGAGACCTGGAGTCCCCAGTCACAGGAATGTGTGCCCGATTCAGGAAGCCCCCTTTCTGCCACCTTCCCAGCCCCGAAGGTGGTCCGCATCCCCCTTTACCTGGTCTGGTCCCCGGGGTTCCTACCTTCTGTCCTGAGCAGCAGGAGATGCTGTTCTTCACTTTCCTTCCTTCTATGGCTTCTGTGAGGAGGTTCTCAGGATCTTCCTCTAGCAGGAAGTCCCTTAGTTTATCCCATTTGTCATCCTCCATGCCTGGTGGAGTTCTGTAAACACTTGTCTGTCTTCAGTTGGAGGCAGAACTTTTACAGACAGTGCTACTGGCGGTTTTCCCAGCCTGGGGAACACAAGGTCAGCCCTGCAGGTGAGCCCCAGGTCTGGCTCCTGAGAGATTCCCCACCTCAAGTCACAATGAGTGTTGCCAAGCAACGCCATGAGAGCATGCGCACTTCATGCCTCGCCCCAGCCAGTCATGAGGCATGCGCACAAAAAGTAGGCAGGACTGATAGTTGGACCTTTCTGAGCGATTATCTTGTTTTCAAAAACGAATGGAGATTGTTGTGTGTAAGACACAATCTGGGAGAGGTTCATACCTGACTTGATGCTAAAGACCTTGTCCAGAGAAAATTCCCAAAAAGGATTAATCTCCTTGCGCCTCAGTCCCTCATTCCTGTGGGTCCTTCACTGTTTCCATAGGAAATGGACAGCTGCAGTGAAGTCACATCATGGCGATTTTAGACACTGTGTCCCTGAAGGTCATCAGCTTCAACTTCGAAGTTTTAATCAGCATTTGTTGTTCAAGATTCATGAGGAAAAAAGTACCGTTTTTCGTCTTTTGAAAGAAATTATTTTTCCAAAAATGTTCATTTTAAATCAGAGGCACGGAGAGAGAACGACAAAACAGATGTTCATTCCTCTTTTGTTCCCTTCCCAAATGTCCACAGGAACAGAGCTAGGCATGTCTGAGACTAGGAGACAGGAGTCTCTTCCAGATCTCCTGAGTGGGTGCAGGGGCTCAAGCATTTGGGCCACCCTCTGCTGCTTTCCCCTGTGCATTGCCAGCAAGTTGGGTCAGAATTGGAACATCCAGGATTCCATGTGGCATCATGGGTGTCAGATTGTACTCACTACACTTCAACACCAGCTGACACACACTATTTCTCACACTCTGGGAGGGTCTTCACATACTGATCTCTGAAGGGTTATGTCCTAAGGCACACAGTTATGTGCTATTTCCCAAAATATTGTCTCATTTTATTACTCAAACACTCTTGATTTAACAACTGTGAATAAAATCCAAATGCTTGGGCCCGGCACGGTGGCGCAGTGGTTAAGGTCCTCGCCTTGCAAGCCCGGGATCCCATATGGGCACCGGGTCTAATCCCGGCAGCCCCGCTTCCCTTCCAGCTCCCTGCCTGTGGCCCAGGAAAGCAGTTGAGGACAGTCTAGAGCTTTGGGACCCTGCACCCACGTGGGAGACCTGGAAGAGGCTCCTGGTTTCGGATCGGCATAGTATCGGCCGTTGTGCTCACTTGGGGAGTGAGTCATCAAATGGAAGATCTTCCTCTCTGTCTCTCCTCTGTTTATATGTGCCTTTCCAATAAAAAATAATAAAAATATATGTTTAAAAAAATCCAAATACTGAGCACAATTTAAAATACAAAATATGACTTTTCATTCAGCTTTTCATACATAGCAACAGTTTTTACATGGACAACATTACAAGGATGAAGCATTTTTCAATTATAAGTGTACTCTAAACATTCATTTCTGTTTTTTATTTATTTATTTTAGGGATTGGGACATGGACCCAAGGGTCCAATCCAACAACAACAACACAGGGGATCCACATTGGTCTCGGTTCATGTTGTGGCTGCTCCATTTTACATCCAGCTCCCAGGATGTAACCTGGGAGAGCAAAGGAGAATGTCTCAAACCTTGATACCCTGTACCCTTATGGGAGACCTGTAAGAGCCTCTTGTCTGCAGGCTCCTGGCTTTGGATCTGCTCAGCTTTAGCCATCACAGCCATTTAGGGAGACAAACAGCAGATGGAAGATGTCTGTCTCTCCATCTCTCTGTCAATCTGCCTTTCCAATGAAAATAAATGTATCTTTTACAAAATTACTTTGTTGATGTTTTTGGTTTTTGGTTTGGTCTTTTAAATTTCTTATTACATGGGTGAAGGGAATGCACTTCCTTGAGGGCCTCTAATTTATGTGGAGTGGCTCAAGATAGGAGACAGGTAAAGCTGGGTGAGACAAATGTTTCGCATTTTCTCCTGTGTCTGATGGTGAAGGAAAGAGTGTGCCACACCTCGCTGACACACTATATCAGTTTTAAGGAACAGAGTCAGCCATGTCATGTTAACTCTGTTACCTCTAAAAGATACCATTGTATACAATATTCCAAGATTATTACTTAAATGTTTTTGATTATCCTGAAAAGTTGTTGCTTTCTTTATACCAGAGTTAAAAGTTTCTTTCTAAGGACTATTGGCTGTCCTTGTCTACCTCTGTGTGTCCACAGACCTAGATGATTGATTCAAAGCCTGTCCAGGAGTGTTTTGCACCCTGTCCATCTAGCCATCTTTAATTGAAATATTCAAAATCTTCTGTTGACTTAGATGATCTGGCTATCTTGTTTTTCATGTGTAACTGGGCATGTTTTCTTTTCTTATGTGGAAATCAGGAAGAAAAATGTGCAGTCCTATAACGTATGATCCTGATTCAATGCACATGGATGGCTTTAGGATTTTCCCTACAGATGAGGATCTAATTCAGCAGTCCAATCGGGCATTCCCCTAAGAAGCTTCTGTGTCTTCAGACCTGGCTCTGACGTGCACCAGCTGGCTCAGGGTCAGGTTCAGCCCATACAGGTTCAGCACACACAGTGCTCATGTCAATGCATGTATAGGTGGGGGATGCTGCATCAGTCCAAAGCTTGAGCAGCTGAAACACAAACTGTTGCCCATATTGGATGCTGTCACTAAGGGTCAGAGCGTTAGCCTGCTCTACACATGGTAAATTCTGCAATGTTAGGAACTCTCTTGGATTGCTCACAGCATTAGCTGTCTGACATGCCAAAGTGTTTTCATATGCAACAATGTATAAGTCCATTAAGTGAAGACACTAAGTGCACAAATCCCATTTATGGTACAATTTATGCTTTTAAATGTTACTGGCAACATTACAAATATATTCAGGGGCTGAACTGATGGTTCAGCAGATCTGCATGCAACCTGTGGCACTTGCATCTATGCCATCTGGGTGACAGTTCCTGTGTTGGATGCTCCACTTCCAATCTGGTTCTATGCTTGTGGCCTGGGAAAGCAGCAGGGGAAGGCCCTAGTCCTTGGGACCCTGCACCCATGTGGGAGACCCAGGAGAGCCTCCTACAACTCATCTGGGGAATGCACCAGGATATAGAATGCCTTCTCTCTATCTCCTCTTCTGCAAAGTCTGCCTTTCAATCAAGATAAATCCCTACATATGTTTTGGTTGCACATAGATAATATGTAATTGGATAGTTTGATTTACTTTAAAATCATGTATTCAAAACATAATTTTCTCACTAATTTTTTTCAAATATTTTCTTGCGTGTTTTATTCAATAGAGGCTAAATGATTTCTCAATGATTAGTTCATTCCCCTAAATATCTTATATATCCAGGGCAATGACAGACCTAAAATGAAATCCAAGATTGTAATATGACTTCAACAGGAGATAACTGTGACCCTTTTATTTGAGCCACCTCAATTTCCCACCATATTAGTGGGGAGCTTTAATTGGTAGTGGAGCTAGAACTCCATCCCAGGCTCTCTGAGACAGGACACATGCATATCAAGAGGCTTCTTAGCTGATACAGCAAATGCCCATCCTACTATTTAGATCACTAATGACATTAAAAACGTGGGCATAAAGTATTTTCATCTGCATTTTTTTTTCAGAAAAAAGTAAAACAAGTGGGATAATGTGTGTATTAACCACACATAATCTGTGAAGAACAGACAATGATATCTCTAAGATTCATAGACATAGAATCAAATAGATGCATGGGATGATTCTGATATTTGAAAAAAATTTACTGAGAGTTCTTTTGCGACATATATTGTGATCAGTCCTGTAGAAGGTTTCATGTGTATATGAATAAAAAAGCCATATTTAATATGTGTGGAATAAAAGACTACTGATTTATACATTTCACATAGGATATGAAGGTGCAATAACTGTTTTATGACAGCAGAATGGTGATTTCTAATATAAAATTGATTATTATTATACAAAGATTGGTTTGACATGAAAATTCATTATAATCATGAGAATTTTATGACTTAGAACTGATAATATCAGTACTAGGTGAGTACTTTATTGCAGCAGAATGGTGATTGATCATGCACAAATGAAGATGTTGCAATGCTTTTACTATTTTTTTAATTTATTTTTATTACAAAGTCAGATATACAGAGAGGATGAGAGAGAGGAAGATGTTCCGTCCAATGATTCACTTCCCAAGTGAGCGCACTGGCCAGTGCTGCACTAGTCGGAAGCCGGGAATGAGAAATCTCTCTGGGTCTCCCACATCGGTGCAGAGTCCCAAGGCTTTGGGCCATCCTCGACTGCTTTCACAGGCCACAAACAGGGAGCAGGATGGGAAGTGGAACAGCCGCGATTAGAATCAGTGCCCGTATGGGATCCTGGCACATTCAAGGCCGGTACTTAAGCCACTAGGCCACGCCGCGGGGCACAGCAATGCTTTTCCTATTAATGGATGGTTTATGGCCTCAATGATAATAACTGTGCAATTGTCATTTTGTGACTTCCTAGTTGATCATGTCACACTGTTAGGTTGATATCAGAACATGATTTCACTTGCCAATTGATTATGATGTCAGATGTTTTTATGTCCATAGATTTGTGTTTTATGACATTCAAATTCATTATAACTGCAAATTTGTTGCTTTTGACATAGCAATTGATTATGACATCAGAGTGGAATGTTGGTACTGGATTATGACTTCACAATAACAGGTGATGAGTTCCAGTTGTCTTGCATTACTTTGAAATCATACTATTAGGTTTCTTATCACAGAATGATGGGATATCACATACCAATTGATTATGATATCTAGTTTTTATCTCACAATTGGTTTTGATGACAATGAAAAGTTTATGATTTGTGGCTGTGTATTGTATTTTTGTGCTGAGGTATAGCTTTATACTATAAAGCCTTTCACTTTTTAAAGGTAGATACACAGATAGTGGATAGATAGATGATAGCTGGATAGATAGATAGATAGACAGATAGATAGAAAGATAGATAGATAGATAGATAGATAGATAGATAGATAGATAGATAGATATCTCAGATATTGATACTTCTGGAGGCAGGTTTTTGTGTTTCAGGATCACAGGGAGAACAAGTTTAAATTCTTTTAGTCTCTCTCCCTTCTTCTGCAATGACAAATCTCAAGGAGGTCAGGGTCATGAGTCAGGTGATTTCCCATTCCAACATAGAGCTGCCTAACTAGGTATTCTTTGGAAAGAAACATGTACCAGTAGAAATCAACATTCCTCTTTCAAGCTTACCGTTATGAGTGGCCAAAGAATAAGATGTTTACCAATATGATCAAATAGTTATTGCAGAATTCTGGAAAAGTTTTTTCTTTACTGAAACAAAGAACTGTATGCAAATAGATGCAGTCTTTTTTCCTAGATTACAGTGCTTTTCTTCTTCCTGACCTGAGTACTGATGAACACATGAGCTGTCCAAGCCAGAAGATGAAAGCCAGACAGCCCTTCCAGGGGAAAAATGTCAATAGGTGATTGAAGGCACATTTGTTGATTCAGCCACCTGAGAGTGACTGCATTTGCACAGGATGCACAAAATGAGTGCAATTGGAATCATAAAATGAGTTTAATTTCCAAAGTTACCAAAATTTTTGGCCGCTATAAATACCCACTATAATTCACAAGCTTCCCCACTCAAGGGTTCTAGGATCATGTCCACAATTCTATCTGAATTGTTGGGCAGGAAGGGAGAGGACCCTGATGTGTTGTGCTGATGTGTATGCCATGTCATAACCAGCTAATTGGAAAGCAGGATGCCAATGTGAATGGTGAGCATCGTGAAGAGAAAGCCAATGTTTGCTGGGCCCTGGTGTAAAGCAGGAGGCAGCTGTGGGAAGAGGATGATTTGAGGAGGGTATTTGGGGAAAGTGGCACAGGCCAACACTGAAGAAAACACCATGATAGAGGAGCTTGTGAAACACAGCTGTGGGACTCACATGTGTCTAAAGTAGTGTCCTCCCAGAGGAATTGAGGAAGAGGAGTCTGTGCCTCAGACCCAGACTGCCCTTCAGAAAGATCTACTGAAATGAAAGTCCTTAAAGCCCCTTCAGTCTCCTCCAGGAGTGCTTAGCAAGACCATGGAGAGAGCAGTTGTGTTTGTAACTGGAGGGAAGACTGTGATATAAATATTTTCCTTCAGTGTCAGAGAGGATCCAAAGCAGCAGCCTCATGGGCATCTGTCATTGGAGGAGGTGTATTGGTGGTTGGTGTTCACTGGGCTGATTCTCCGTCTATCAAGCACAAGCATCCCATATATGCGCCTGATAGTGTTCCAGAGGCTCCACTTCCAATCCAGCTCGCAGGATGACCTAATTCCCTGGGTATCATTCTTACATGGGGGCCATGCTAATCGTCTCTCTATTGTTTCAATTTTAGTATATGTGCTGTTGAAGCGAGAACTGCCTATGTCCTTGGGCCCCTGTACTCATGTGCATGACCCAGAGAAAACTCATGCACAGCTCAGCTAAGCTCTGACTATTTGAGGAGCAAACCCTGTGGATTGAAGACCTGTTTCTCCTTTTCTCTGTAAACCAGCCTTTTAAATAAAAAATAAGTAAATCTTAAAAAAAAAAAGAAACCAAAAATTTAGGTATGTACCCACTACTTGAATGCTGGCAAAAACCTATTGTTCCTGGAATATCCTGATACTTATATGTTTGTTTAGTTCTTCCTTTGGTGTGCTTAATTCCTATAAGTGAAAGCAACAGAACTGCCTGCAAATGTCTCCTTAGATGGTAGCATCTATCTCCTTAAAGTTGAATATATTTGGGCCCAGCACAGAAGCCTAGCAGCTAAAGTCCTCTCCTTGAACATGCCAGAATCCCATATGGGTGCTGGATCTAATCCTGGCAGCCCTACTTCACATTCCTGCTTGTAGCCTGGAAAGTCAATTGACGACAACACAACACCGTGGGTTCATGTACCTGCATGGGAGACATGCAGAAATTTCTTGGCTCCTGGATTTGGATCGGCACAGCACTAGCCCTTGCAGTCACTTGGGGAGTGAATCTCCTCTCTGTATATTTGACTTGCAATCAAAATAAAGTAAATCTTAAAAACTAAGACCTGGTATATCAGCAGAGAAAAGCTCAAAGCCTTAGGATCCTGCACCCATGTTGGAGAACTGGAAGAAGCAATTGGCTCCTGGCCCCAGACAGGCTCAGCTTTGGACTTTGCAACCAAATGCGAGTGAACGAGTGGTTGGACGAGCTTCTCTCTCTATTTCTTGCATGGAAGATGTCTGTGTTTCCACTACTTTTCTCTGTCATTCAAATGAAACTAAATAAATCTCAAAAAAATTGGAAAAATTGCAAGAATTGTTATGTAAGGTATTTGATTTAGTTTATCACCTAATATGATGACATTTAAATCCATTTCACAGATGAATAAAGCTTAGAGAAGTTAGGACTTTTTTTTATAAGAAGTCAATCAAAATGCCAAAATATTTTTCCCTATTTTGAAAACCTTGTTAATGATCTCACTAAGCATCTAGAACAGAAAAATACATGGAGGGAAACATAGAATAGAGCTATGGACACAGAAGGGAGAGGGGAATGGGCAATCAGCTTTGGATGCATACGTTCGGAATAATGACAAAGTCCTGGGAATGGATAGCAGTGACAGTTGTACAACATTGTAAATGTACATCATGACACTAAATTGAACACTGAAAAATTTTAAATGATAAGATTTCTTCTGTATATAAATCTATATAAACGTTTGCTCTTCTTTTATATTATACAAGGCTTCAGCATGGCTTTCCCCACTCTAGTTCATGTATCCATTCTGTTATTCTTCTAACAAATTCTTGCAGTTATTGCTCCATTAATCACACATTAATTCACAATCATATGCATACCACATAGGTCCAGACTTCTTCTTAAAATCTTTGCACCCATACTTTCTTGCCTTTTTGGTAAAAAAAAAAAAATATTTATTTTTATTAGAAAATGAGATATACAGAGAGAAGAGACAGAGAGGAAATTCTTCTGTCTGTTGATTCACTCCCCAAGTGACCTAAACTTCCAAAGCTGAGCTGATGCAAAGCAAGGAGTCAGGAGCCTCTTCTAGGTGTCTCACATGGGTGCAGGATCCTAAGGATTTGGGCTGTACTGGACTGCTTCCTCAGGCTATAAGCAGGGAGCTGGATGGGAAGTAGGGTTTCCAGGATTAAAACAATTACCCATATGGGAACCTGGAGCTTGCAAGGTGAGGACTTTAGCTGCTAGGCTACCATGCTAGGCCCTGTACGCAATTCTCAAAAAGAAACATGAGTCTATCCAGCACAGCACTCTAGAACCTTCTTCTTGTTGCAGGTCCACCTCTTGGCAGGTCTAGGAAATGTATGGAGGATGCTTCCTGCACCAGGGACCTGGTGAGGGATTGCAGATGTTGAAAGATTCCACAGGTCACCTCAGAAGATTACAGTAATACATGTGAACAAATAGGAATCCTTCTATATATTTCTAAAGTTCTTCTTTTGCCTACAATGCCATTTTCCATTTCCAAGCTCTTTAACACTAAAAATTCAAAACCTTTTCCTAAACTGTTGCTCTGATTATTTAAGCTATTATTATCAAATTTTGTTTGTGGTCTTCAGTTGTTGTAGCATTCCCACAAATATAACAGCAAGTGTGCAGGTTTTTTCATTATTTCCTTCCAAGTGTACTTTACCTGTCCATGTGCACAGTGCCTACATTATACTTGCACACTCACACACCTTAACCTTGTAGATGCAACCCGAGGCACACACACAGGCACAGAAACCTAGTAAGTGCATCATCACATAAAAGCAAACAGGTGTTTCTTTCCTAAGGTCCTCCTGCAAGCAGGCATGTTCCTTCAAATAACTCTTCAGTGGATGTGGGTGCTATTTATCCATCTCAGCTTTTGTCTCTTATTCTTCATGGGTTTATTTCATTTTATTTTCTTTCATTTCCTCTTGCTTCATTTTATTTCATGTCTTCCTTTTGTGCTGCTACATGAGGTACCCTACATGAATGGAATAGGGGGATAAGTCATCTGGTGTCATTTCCATGGTGTAGTGGTCAGCTTGCTTGCCTCCCTTGTGATAGGTTTCTTACATGAGCGTGAAACAGCTGTTTATCTTCAAGTGCATGAAGAGACTCATCAGTTCTGTCCTGGGCAGCTGCTACGTCAGCCCACACTTCCATCTGGGAATTCTTTAGAAGAACCATGATTTTTCTGTCCAACAACATCCAGAATTTGAAATGTTAGTGTTGCCTCAGCTTCCCCATTGTGAATTTTGATCTTTAAATATTCTTCTTTATTTCACAAAGGTTACAATGCCCCTGCAATTTTGTCCACACCACTGGGAAAAGCATGAGGTCTAAATGTAAAATGCTTAATATGAAGAGTTGAGCTCATATGTGGTTGTGGGAAACACCAATCCTAATATTGTTCTGGGTTCAGATTTATAGGAAAGGCAGTAGCTTCATACAGTAAAATATTCAATGTACCATCCAGAATTATTCAGTGTGTTAAGAAAAAAAATAGATATTAATTTGCCTGAGAGCATCCATAGACACCAATACTGAGGGGACTGAGATGCCACAGATGATAGAGTTGTTGTAAAATTGCAGCTTCGGTAACTTGGGACTAACAACACTCTTTCTTTTGAGATTTATTTTATTTTTATTACAAAATCAGATATACAGAGAGAGGAAGAGCTTTCTTCTGATGATTCACTTCCCAAATAACCCAAACAGCTGATGCTGTTCCTATCCCAAGCCAGGAGCAAGCAACTTCCTCCATGTCTCTCACGTGGGTGCAGCATCCTTAGGCTTTGGGCCATCCTCAACTGCTTTCCCAGGCCAGAAGCAGGGAGCTGGATGGGAAGCAGGGATGCCGGGATCAGAACTGGTGTCCATATGGGATTCTGGTACGTTCAAGCAGAGGACTTTAGCTGCTAGGCCACCACACTTGGCCCAGGAATAGCACTCTTATATTGAAAGAAGAGTCAGAAAGTTATAGCAAAAGCCTAAGAGTTAAAAAGAAGACTTGAAAAAAAATTAAAATTTGTGTGATGGTCTAATGGCTAAATCCTTGCCTTGCATGTTCTGGGATCCCATAGGGGTGCCAACTCACTTCTTGGCTACTCAACTTCCCATACTGTTCCCCGCTTGAATCCTGGGAAACTGGGGGAAGGCCGCCCTAAGCCTTGAAGCCCTGTATCAACATGGGAGACATAGAAGAATCTCCTACCATCTGGCCTCAGATCAGCTCAGCATCAGTTGTTGGGGTTAATTAGGGAGTGAACCAGTGAATGGGAGAGCTTTGTCTCTGCTCTACTTTTCTCTGTACATCTGCCTTTCCAATAACAAATGAATAACTTTAAAAAAATGAAAAATATATTAGCCAATATTTTTGAATGGACTATGTAAGATCGATGGTTTCACTAACAGAGATCAAATGAATGGGAAAAAATAGTAAACTTTGAGTTAGATCACAAATATCTAGCTGATTGAACAATGTCATTTTTCCTTCCTTCCTTCCCTCCTCTCTCCTTTCTCTTCTCTTTCCTTTTTTTTCCCTTCTTTTCCCATTCCTTTTTTTCACTCTCCTCCTTTCTTTCCCCTCCCATCTCTTTCACCAAGAAAGAGAACCTAATATCATAGAATATTCTGAAAATAAGAAAAGTCTATTGTTTACGTTATTGTAGATTCAGAGAAAAAGAAGAGAATGTCTGTGGAATGGATGTTCTTTGGAGGATTTGTGATGGAGAACCAATTATTTTGCAGAAACATAAACCCAATTAGTGAGAACCAACAAGCTCAAACAAGATAAGCCCAGAAGTCATACCCAGACACATCACAGTCAAACTCAAAACTGGTTCCTGTTTGCTTATTTCACTGGGCATTGCTGATCTGCATCAGCAGCTCATCACCTGCTCTCAGGGACAGGCGAGAGACGGACAAGGTCAAAGCCGCCAACCAACAGTGAGGACTCTGCTGGGAGTGCACTTATTCCAAAAGGCCAAACCAAGGAGGAAGAGAACTGGACTCCATCTTGGAGGGGGTAAGGCATGTGGGAAGTGTGGACTCTGAAAAAGGTGGGGAGGCCAAAATTTCTTGGTTCAGTCTTTGATGTGGAGGAGGAGTTGGAAGAAGAGTTGGTGTTGACGGGGGCGCGGGCCCTGTTTTGGGATTGTGGGAGCTTGGAACAAAATCAAAAACAACAGAAAGCTATTCCAGTGTTCCTTCCTGTTATCAAAGCAAGGATCTCTGTGGTGGAAGGTGAACATGAAAACCACTACCTCTCAGAATTAGTAACCAGCAGACTCTTGGGTGCTCACACCAGAAGAACCATGTAGCCACTGAGGGGATGATGCAATGGTGTTCCTCAGCAAGAACTACTGGAGGCAGTTTATTGCATGTCTCAAGCATGTCCATTTATTGCAAAGCAAGCACAATCTTTTATAGTCCCCCAGACAGGGAAGGCAGAAGGGTATCTCCCAACAATCCTTCCCCATCAAAGGCAGTGTAATTGGCTAGAAAGCAGCTATGACTCTGTTGACCCTTCATCCTGTTACAAGTCAGTACATCATGTATAGGTAGCAGGCATGCTGCAGGTCACATCTACCATGCATCGCTGGCATGAAACGTAAGACCATAACACTTTCTCAGATTTGTGGATAAAGAAAGTACCAGCACAGTTCATCCAAAGAGTGAGAAGGAAAACTGGGACACAACCCACTGTTCTCACCTATATAATCAATGATCAGGTCAGGTTGAGGTCTTGCTGTGCTACGACCATTGCCAAGGACTCACACCATGCCCTTATGACCTTCCACATAGGCCATGCAGGCAGAAATCCAAGGGTGATCTCTCACAAAAGACCTGTCTTCATTTATAGCTGTGTGTTTAGTACTTTTCAGGGTATTATTTTGATTTGACAAAAACCCTGCAAAGTGAGTGTGTTGGTTCCCTTTCTATGCACATTTATGGAATCGTTAAAAATCGACGTCGACACTCATTACTTCACATGCTTTGTGTGGAGGAAGAATGACAAAAAGCAGCTCCCACCTTCTCACTTACTTGCAAATTTTCTTTGAGACCTGTATGTAACTCAACTTTTCACATAATCATATATGAATCTTCAGAAAAATAAACATGTTGTCTTGATTGTGGAAGTTGTTCTTATCTGTGTCTTCTATTTTCTGTATTCATGAGAGACTCATTAGTTTATGGCAATCATCACACAGATACACAAAAGAGTACTTATTTATTTAGAAGAGAAAAGGGCAAACTGACAAATCTCACATCTGCATTAGTAAGAGTTGATTCTACTTCATTAAATTGCCTCTTGGATTTGAATTCATTAATGAATGTATGTGTTCATCTTCTCACATGCACAAAGCAGAAACTTGAGAAGCCCATGGTCTTTTTAATGAGATTTCTGACATTGAGACTTTCCCTGTGCCTGCTTGTTATATTCAGGTAAGGCAATACAGAGTACCACACACTGAAAAACCTTTGCAAGTCCTTTCTTGGCAGCAATGAGGAAGGGCTCCTGCCCTTAAGACATCTCAACCCTGAACTACAGAGCATTGGATTTATAAAGAAAAAAGCCACAAACCAGGAGGGGCTTAGGTAGAATGAGCTAGTGCAGAAGTACCTTAGGGTGAGCACATTTTAAAAGTTCAGAAAGTATATATTTTAAGCTATATTTAGGATGTAAGATGAAGCAATTTAAAGGGGTGGCCTTATTTTCATTTAAGAGAATGTATAGTACTGTGTAATAGAGACTGTAATATCCAGATGAGAGGATACAATGCAGAATGCATCTCTACTTCCAAATCAAAGATGGACTCCCAATGAAATTGTTGGATATATCTAGTCAATAGGATATTGCGTTGTCTGGCATCGTACATGCCCGCAATCTCAGGATACACTTAAATAGTAGAATGATAAATTTATGCCTGCTTATGAAAGACTATAGTATTGTAACAATATAGGTAAAATAAGTGTGGGGGCAGGACTTGGAGGGGGTAAGTTAAATCACAATACCTATGGAACTGTATCATAAAAAAATCTAGAAAATAGTAGAAGAGGCAGAATCCTTGTATAACACAACTGTAAAATCTGTCAATGGACAGGCCTTTCCTCTCACTCTTTGCGTCTTTATGATTTTATACTCAGAATAAACACCATTAAAATGCAGTAGCAGGAAAGTTAACAAAGTAGGACTTTGGGTGTTAGCTGTGCAGTCAAGTCAATCTGAGTGATGTTTCTGATGTTTTTTTTTTTTCAAAAATTAAAAAAAAACACGGAAGTTTAAAAAAAATGAGAGAGTGACCACTTCTTTTTCCCAGATATTTTCTCCAAGTTGTTTTCTGACTCTTGGTGGTGAGTGACAGAGGTGAGATGAAATCATAATCAAGTCCAAGGAACCTGGACCCTCTGAGATCTGCTCATTATCATGCTGCCTTCTGCTCATTAGTGTACATTCAGTGTAATTAGGATTAGGATCCTAATTACATGTACATTCAGTGTAATTAGGATCAAGAAGTTTCTGGACTTGACAGTTAGGAGCACAGCAGGGAGAGGGCAGAGCTGGCCCTAGGGACCCAGAGCACACTGAAGAAGCCAAACTCATCACACTGACAAGCTGACATCAGTGACAGCATCTCTGAGTGCTGGGACTCAGGCAAGGATAAACAGGCTTGGCTGTGCTGCTCTGCCACGCTCCTTCCACAGGCCTGCAGACTGCTCAGGTGAGTGAGGCTGAGTGTGTGTGTGTGTGTGTGTGGGTGTGTGTGTGGCTGAGTGTGTGTGTGTGTGTGTGTGTGTGTGTGTGTGTGTGTGTGTGTGTGTGTGTGTGTGTTTGTGTGGATATGTGTGTGTATGCAGGGAGAGCTGCCTTTGCTCTGGAAGGGAAGCCGTTCCAGGTAGGGCTGTTAAAGGTCTGGTAGGGAGTGGATAGGGTTTCAGCTCCTCTGTTCCCTGTGGAAGAGGAAGGTGTGAGTGCTCAGGTTGAGGGTGGCTGTCACTTCCCAGCACATCCAGCAACACCTGCTTGTGTGGCCCTGTAGGGAAACTGTGTGCAGCAGAGCCACTGATGCCCTGAGCCCAAGGTTGCTGCATTTCTCAAGTGTGAGGGAGACTGGGGGCATCAGGCAGTAGTGGGCTAGCAGCCTGGGTGGGGAGGCCCCTTCCTACAGGCTCTTGGCTCTGTGCACCTTCCCTTCCTGTATGGGAGTTTTTACTTTCTCTCAAGTTTCTCTTCTGTCTGATGTCGTTCAGTGCTTTCTGCTGATTTATTATGGACTTTTTTGAAAATAATGATTTTAAGTTTTCTGAATTCTCCATTTTTTAGAACCACCATATGACACAGTACCTCATGCAAGAAAATGGATCAAATGTGACATCTGGTAGGAGAATACATAACAACACAGTCAGAAGCGCTTGGCAATCAGTGTTTTCTTCTTGCTGGGGACTGACGTGAGCACTCTGTACATTTGCTCAGTTCTCATAGTGAACTTGAATGATATAAATTGCCATCCTGTTTACAAATGACAAAATATAGTCTGAGGAAGGGCAGGTATGTTTCCATCATCATACATGCCAATGTTTCTTGGGGGATACGCAGGCTAAGTACAAGGCATACAGGAAAAAAAGGAAATGAAACAGTAATCCTTCCTTGTTTACTGCAGAGGTAGAGGAGCATGAGCCTCAGCTGCCCCTCCCTCAGGCAAGGAGCTTTCTCTCCCTTGCCCTGCTCCAGGACAATCAGCTTGGAAGGGGTGAGTTACATCCTCAGCCTAAGGAAGCAGCCAATCATATTAAAAGCACGTATGGTTCCTAAGCCTAGTTTTTCTTTATAATTGAAACATAGAAATTGCACAAATTGACAGATTTCAAAATGTTATTTTGGTACCTGAATATAGTTTGTAAGGAATACAGCATGATATACCTCATGCTTTATCATTTGCTTGTATTGGAAACATTCAATTGGCTCTCTACTGGCTATTCTGAAATATGCATTATTTATTGTACATGGTGCAAATATTGCTGGAGTATAGAATGTTACCCCTCCTAGACATCTTTGCTCTTCTATCCATGAATTTCCTCATCCAGTCCGTGGAATTTATTACATCCTGTGATAAACACTTGTGGGTTGTTCCCTTGTTTGTGATGGAATTTTCACTCCAACAGATAAGTGAGGCCAGGCCGCGTTTGTCTTTCTGTGCCTAGATAAATTCGCAGAGCTCACTGGTACAGAGGATGTGCATGGGGCACCAGCACAGACCAGATGGCTAAGGTGCTGAGTGTCAGCAATGAAAAGGAAGGGCCTCAACATCATGGCTTGGAACTGATGAGGGAGTGTTATGACTTGATGTTTTCTGGGAAAAGTTCTTCAAGTACCTTTGCACCTGATCAATACCTATAACGCTCTTGTAGAAAGACAGGAAGATGCACTAACACAGATGTCATGTTTCAGTTGCAACTGTTACCATCCCTGTTTCAACAAACCAACACAAAAAAAGGAGATCAAATAGGAGATGAGAGAGCTTCTAAGAATGAACAGTGAGGTATGAACGTGTATTTGCAGCTCAACCTGCATGTGCATCATCACTGCTCTTGAATAAGCAGAGAAGATCCACACACCTTAAATTTGCCATGTTACCTTCTTTGTTTTCCTCAAACTTTTTCTCTAGTCCTGTTCCTGAAGTCGCAGGATGACCTGGAGTGACCTCATCCAGAGAACAGTCGTACTTTCTCTCTCTGGACCTGGAATGGTGGGGAACTTCCTCATAGTTGTGAGACATGCACACACTTTGGTCATGGTTCCTGTGAAAAAATCCATAGACCTTATTCTCATCCATTTGGCTTTTTCAAATATTATCATCATCTGTACCACAGGAATGAAAGACATAATCACAGTCATTTTTATCAGTAACTTCCTTCTAGGTGAGATTCTTTGTAAAATTGTGATTTACCTGAATAGGGTGGCTCGAAGTCTCTCCATCTGCACCACTTGCCTCCTCAGTGTAGTCCAGGCCATCACCATCAGTCCCAGGAACACCTTGTGGAAACAGCTCAAACCACACACTGCATGGCAGGTTCTTCCCCACCTCCTCTTCTTCTGGGTCTTTAGCTTCCTCATTGGCTCTAACTTTCTCTATTATATCACAGCAGTTAACAACATGAATGAGTCTAGTGTTAGACTCTACATTGAACATTGCTACATGCTGCCAGCTCCAGAAATCATCAGGTGGCTCTTCCTCTGCCTCATGGCTCTTCGAGACCTCACCTTTCAGAGTCTCATGGGCTGCAGCAGTCTGTACATGGCTGTCTATCTGTACAAACATCACAAACATGTCCTCTACCTCCAGAGCTCCAGGTGTGCCAAATATCCCAGCCCAGAGATCAGAGCTACTCAGAGTACTCTCATTCTCATGACCAGCTTCCTGTTCTTTTATTGGGCAGATTTCATTCTGTCCTTCTACATAGGGTTCACTCTGACACAGGTTTTCACAATATCCAACCTTAAACTATTTCCAGAATTTGGTTTTGCCAGTCTCAGTCCCTGTGTCCTGATGGGCCAAAAATTTTACCTTGCTAAATGCTGGAGTGCTCACTGATGGTGCAGGATAGAGCTTCCCTAATGCCTCCTCCAATTCCTGAAAATATAGCTCTAGGTCCCAGTGCTGAGGCCTACTGGCTAAAGTCCTCGCCTTGAATGTGTCTGGATCACATACGGGTACCGGTTCTAAACCCAGTGGCCCCACTTCCAATCCAGCTCCCTGCTTGTGATTTGGGAAAGCGGTTGAGGATGGCCCAAAGCCTTGGGACCATGCACCAGTGTGGGAGACCTAAAAGAGCTCTGGCTTCAGATCAGCTCAGCTTTGGCCGTTGCAGTCACTTGGGGAGTGAATCATCGGATGGAAGATCTTCCTCTCTCTCTCTCCTCTCTCTCTATATATAATTTGAAATGAATATAAATAAATCTTTAAAAATATACAGCTCTAGAAATTGCCTTTCCCCAAATGCATGTAGCACTAAATCATCGAGGCTTGTACAAATAGACTTGGTTTCTAGAAGCAGGCTGATACTAGACAATCTAAGATGATTCAGATGTTGTAGGAACCTAGAAAGAGATCCTTCCTTTGCCTTCAGTTTGCTATCCCTAACACTTGGTTTTGTGTTCTGTTTACTTGGTTTTTGCTTGATTTTCCTCTTTTAAAACCCAGAGTGACAGATAGGACAAGGCTAGCTCATTTGCCGTTTTCTCAAAAGAAAATAATAATAATAATAATAAGTGCAATTACCATAGATCACCACATAAAAATGCACCAGATAAGAATGCAGTACTATGAAATTCCAAAAGTTCTGTTTGTACTAAAATATTTCCAAGTGGCTTTCACTTGCACAGTGCACAAGCAAAAAATGGCATATTTTTATTATTTCCACACACTTTAACAATTCCTCCTTTTAATCGTTGAAATGTAAAATTCACTCACCCATTGTGCATTTGCCTCAATGTTGTGCACACACGATCACTATCAATTCTAGAGTTTGTCTTCATTCCAAATGAAATTCTGTACCTATAACACAACAATTTCCCATGTTTTCCTTCCTTTGTCACCTGTTAATTTCTGTTCCTTCCATTTGTCTATACTGGAGTATTTTAAACTCAGAAACATTAAGGAATGGTCATTGAAATATGAGCCCAAGGCATGTGATGGAGTGGTGCTTAAGTCCCAGGGCTGAGACATCCATGCCTGAAAACTTGTTTTACTGTTGTTGCTGTTATCACTATTGTTATTTAAAGCGCAATGCAGAGAGCTACCATTTTCTGGTACACACGCCATGTGACACAAACAGCCAGGTTTGGGCCAGGCAGAATTCAGGAGTTGGGTGTAGGAGGACATTGTGAGCCTGGAAAGCCAGTGAGCACAGGTTTGCAGTTCATTGGACAGTATTTGCATGACAACAACCTTTGGTATAAACAGCATTTAATGAGAACACCTGGTGGGATATACAAAACAAAAGGAATTCCAATCAAGAGAGGGAAACAGTATGGACTCTCAGTGTATAAAGTTTGATGCCCCTAATAAACTTCAGCTTTGAACATCAGTCAGGGTCCACGCGTGTTATTATCGGCTCCGTGCACCAAGTCTGTCGCTGCGGGACAGTGACAGTTGGGTCTCTGCCATGGTCTCTCACATGTATGACTGGGGCCCAGATACTTTGTCCATCTCCTGTACATGTCCAGAAGCATAGGATCGATGAAAAATTGCATATTCATGAGTTGAAACTACTGATATGGAATCACAGGTGGCAGAGCACCCACTGTGCCTGGCTCATTTGTTTAAGGGAAAAATAGCATCTCCTTTCAAGACAGTGTTTCAGTTTCACTGCAGATGCTTACTTGCGTGTTGATTAACCAGTAGGTATTTGCTTCCCTCTTCTGGCTCTAGTGGCCACTTCTTCAATAAAGGCTACTCTGAAGTGCCTGCTCAAGCATCTGCTTTCCCTGGTTTGAGTGGATACCTAGGGTGGAATTGGTGGTGCATAGGTCCATTCTAACATGTGAAAAACCGCAATATTTAGATTTTTTGTTAGTTTCTGGAGAAGCAGCACTGCAGCACTGCAGATGACCATGTCCATTGCAACAGCAGCAACACCTACTGCAGTGTAAGTTGAAACTGCCACAGCCCCATTGCATCACACCTACCACAAACCATCCTCATCGTTCCTCTCCCAGTCTTTGTCTTCCCAGTACAGCCTCGGCACCAAGCTTTGGATTCAGGCTCCCTGTTGCCAAACATGCCTCTCCCATTCCTTGTCATGTCAAACTCAGCACATTGTTGGACACTCCAGCAAGACTATACTGCATCTGAATCCTACATTGGCTTTAGTTTCTTCAAAGACCCACTCAAAGAGATCAGAATATGCATCTCCTCGCATGGGACGCTGCACAATGAATCCGTATAGGTCAGTTCAGTTCCCTCTGGCCTCATCATCTCTGGTTCCGGCTCCTCCTTGTAGGGGACCATTTCCAGATTTGGATCCTGCTCCTCATCTTGGAGATCCTCCTCTTCCTGTCCTGAGTTGGCCCCTGGCTCCATCTTCTGTCTGCTCCTCTTGAGCCATGCTGTTTTGCCTGTACTTCTTTGACTCTGTGTGGGCCACCTGGATGAGTAACTAAAGGGAAGGACCTGGACCCTGAGACAGGAAGATGACCTTTCTGTCATGAACATCCTGCTCATGTCCATCCTCCTAAAGGGACTCAGTTACACCGCTTCCAATGAAAGATGCCCATGAGGCTGTGGCTTTAGATCCTCTCTGACACAGAAGGAAGACATTTATACCACAGTCTTCCTTCCAGTTAAAAACACAACTCCTCTCTCCATGGTCTTGCTAAGCACTCCTGGAGGAGACTGAAGGGGCTTTAAGGACTTTGATTTCAGTAGATCTTTCTGAATTGCAGTCTGGGTCTGAGGCACAGACTCCTCTTTATCAATTCCTCTGTGAGGACACTTCTTTAGACACACATGAGTGCCACAGCTGTGTTTCACAAACTCCTCTATCATGGTGTTTTCCTCAGTGTTGGCCTGTGCCACTCTCCCCAGATACCCTCCTCAAATCAACTTCTTCCCACAGCTGCCTCCTGCTTTACACCAAGGCCTAACAAACTTTGGCTTCCTCTTCAAGATGCTCACCATTCACATTGGCATCCTGCTTTTCAATTAGCTGGTTACGACATGGCACCAACACATCAGCACAACATATCAGTGTCCTCTCCCTTCCTGCCAACAATTCCGATAGAATTGTGGACATGATCCTAGAACCCTTGAGTGAGGAAGCTTGTGAATTATAGTGGGTATTTATAGCGGCCAAAAAATTTTCCTAACTTTGGAAATTAAACTCATTTTATGATTCCAATTGCACTCATTTTGCACATTCTGTGCAAAGGCAGTCACTCTGAGGTGGCTGAATCAACAAAAGTGCCTTCAACCACCTATTGACATTTTTCCCCTGGAAGGGCTGTCTGGCTTTCATCTTCTGGCTTGGACAGCTCATGTGTTCAGTCAGTACTCAGGCCAGGAAGAAGAAAAGCACTTTAATCTAGGAAAAAAGACTGCATCTATTTGCACACAGTTCTTTGTTTCAGTAAAGAAAAAAACTTTTCCAGAATTCTGCAATAACTATTTGATCATATTGGTAAACATTTTATTCCTTGGCCACTAGTAACGGTAAGCTTGAAAGAGGAATGTTGATTTCTACTGGTACATATTTCTTTCCAAAGAATACCTAGTTAGGCAGCTCTATGTTGGAATGGGAAATCACCTGACTCATGACCCTGACCTCCTTGAGATTTGTCATTGCAGAAGAAGGGAGAAAGAGAGACTAAAAGAATTTAAGCTTGTTCTCCCTGTGATCCTGAAACACAAACACCTGCCTCCAGAAGTATCAATATCTGAGATATCTCTCTATCTATCTATCCAGCTATCATCTATCTATCCACTATCTGTGTATCTATCTTTAAAAAGTGAAAGGCTTTATAGTATAAAGCTATACCTCAACACAAAAATACAATACACAGCCACAAATCATAAACTTTTCATTGTCATCAAAACCAATTGTGGGGCCCAGCGCGGTGGCGCAAGTGGTTAAAGGTCCTCGCCTTGCACGCCCGGGTTCCCATATGGGCACCGGTTCTAATCCCGGCAGCCCCGCTTCCCTTCTAGCTCCCTGCTTGTGGCCTGGGAAAGCAGTCGAGGACGGCCCAAGGCTTTGGGACCCTGCACCCACGTGGGAGACCCGGAAGAGGCTCCTGGCTTCGGATCGGCATAGTATTGGCCGTTGCGCTCACTTGGGGAGTGAATCATCGGATGGAAGATCTTCCTCTCTGTCTCTCCTCTGTGTATATCCGCCTTTCCAATAAAAAAATAATAAAAATAAATCTTTAAAAAAAAAACAATTGTGAGAGAAAAACTAGATATCATAATCAATTGGTATGTATTATCCCATCATTCTGTGATAATAAACCTAATAGTGTGATTTCAAAGTAACGCAAGGCAACTGGAACTCATCACCTGTTATTGTGAAGTCATAATCCAGTACCAACATTCCACTCTGATGTCATAACCAATTGATATGTCAAAAGCAACAAATTTGCAATTATAATGAATTTGAATGTCATAAAACACAAATCTATGGACATAAAAACATCTGACATCATAATCAATTGGCAAGTGAAATCATGTTCTGATATCAACCTAACAGTGTGATATGATCAACTAGGAAGTCACAAAATGACAATTGCACAGTTATTATCATTGAGGCCATAAACCATCCATTAATAGTAAAAGCATTGCTGTGCCCCACGGCGTGGCCTAGTGGCTTAAGTACCGGCCTTGAATGTGCCAGGATCCCATATGGGTGCTGATTCTAATAGCGGCTGTTCCACTTCTCATCCAGCTCCCTGCTTGTGGCCTGGGAAAGCAGTCAAGGACGGCCCAAAGCCTTAGGACTCTGCACCCATGTGGAAGACCCGGAGAGATTTCTGATTCCCGGCTTTCGATTGGCACAGCACTGGCCAGTGCGCTCACTGGGAAGTGAATCATTGGATGGAAGACCTTCCTCTCTGTCTCTCATCCTCTCTGTATATCTGACTTTGTAATAAAAATAAATTAAAAAAATAGTAAAAGCATTGCAGCATCTTCATTTGTGCATGATCAATCACCATTCTGCTGCAATAAAGTGCTCACCTAGTACTGATATAATCAGTTCTAAGTCATAAAATTCTCATGATTATAATGAATTTTCATGTCAAAGCAACTTTTGTATAATAATAATCAATTTTATATTAGAAATCACCATTCTGCTGTCATAAAACAGTTATTGCACCTTCATATCCTATGTGAAATGTATAAATCAGTAGTCTTTTATTCCACACATATTAAATATGGCTTTTTTATTCATCTACACATGAAACATTCTCCAGGACTGATCACAATATATGTCGCAAAAGAACTCTCAGTAATTTTTTTTCAAATATCAGAATCATCCCATGCATCTTTTTGATTCTATGTCTATGAATCTTAGAGATATCATTTGTCTATTCTTCACAGATTAGGTGTGGTTAATACACACATTATCCCACTTGTTTTACATTTTTCTGAAAAAAAATGCAGATGAAAATACTTTATGCCCATGTTTTTAATGTCATTTGTGAAATGAGTATTAGGATGGGCTTTTGCTGTATCAGCTAAGAAGCCACTTGATATGCATGTATCCTGTCTCAGAGAGCCTGGGATGGAGTTCTAGCTCCACTACCGACTAAAGCTGCCCACTAATATGGTGGGAAATTGAGGTGGCTCAAATAACAGGGTCACTGTTATCTTCTGTTGAAGTCATATTACAATCTTGGATTTCATTTAGGTCTGTCATTGCCCTGGATATATAAGATATTTAGGGGAATGAACTAATCATTGAGAAATCATTTTGCCTCTATTGAATAAAACAAGCAAGAAAATATTTGAAAAAAAATAGTGAGAAAATTATATGTTTTGAATACATGATTTTAAAGTAAATCAAACTATCCAATTACATATTATCTATGTGCAACAAATACATATGTAGGAATTTATCTTGATTTGAAAGGCAGACTTTGCAGAAGAGGAGACAGAGAGAAGGCATTCTATATCCTGGTGCATTCCCCAGATGCATTGTAGGAGCCTCTCCTGGGTCTCCCACATGGGTGCAGGGTCCCAAGGACTAGGGCCATCCCCTGCTGCTTTCCCAGGCCACAAGCAGAAAACCAGGTTGGAAGTGGAGCATCCAACACAGGAACTGTCACCCAGATGGCATAGATGCAAGTGGCACAGGTTGCATGCAGGTCTGCTGAGCCATCACGTCAGTCCCCAAATATATTTGTAATGTTGCCAGTAACATTTAAAAGCATAAATTGTACCATAAATGGGATTTGTGTGCTTAGTGCCTTCACTTAATGGACTTATACATTGTTGCATATGAAAACACTTCGGCATGTCAAACACAGCTAATGCTGTGAGCAATCCAAGAGAGTTCCTAACATTGCAGAATTTACCATGTGTAGGCTAATGCTCTGACTCTTAGTGACAGCATCCAATATGGGCAACAGTTTGTGTTTCAGCTGCTCAAGCTTTGGACTGATCATGCAGCATCCCCCACCTATACATGCATTGAGATGAGCACTGTGTGTGCTGAACCTGTATGGGCTGAACCTGACCTTGCACCAGCTGGTGCACGTCAGAGCCAGGTCTGAAGACACAGAGGCTTCTTAGGGAAATGCCCGATTGGACTGCTGAATTAGATCCTCATCTGTAGGGAAAATCCTAAAGCCATCAGTGTGCATTGAATCAGGATCATACGTTATAGGACTGCACATTTTTCTTACTGATTTCCAGATAAGAAAGGAAAACATGCCCAGTTACACATGAAAAACAAGATAGCCAGATCATCTAAGTCAACAGAAGATTTTGAATATTTCAGTAAAAGATGGATAGATGGACAGGGTGCAAAACACTCCTGGACAGGCTTTGAATCAAGCACCTAGGTCTGTGGACACACAGAGGTAGACAAGGACAGCCAATAGTCCTTAGAAAGAAGCTTTTAACTCTGGTATAAAGAAAGCAACAACTTTTCAGGATAATCAAAAACATTTAAGTAATAATCTTGGAATATTGTATACAATGGTATCTTTTAGAGGTAACAGAGTTAACATGACATGGCTGACTCTGTTCCTTAAAACTGATATAGTGTGTCAGCGAGGTGTGGCACACTCTTTCCTTCACCATCAGACACAGGAGAAAATGCGAAACATTTGTCTCACCCAACTTTACCTGTCTCCGATCTTGAGCCACTCCACATAAATTAGAGGCCCTCAAGGATGTGCAATCCCTTCACCCATGTAATAAGAAATTTAAAAGACCAAACAAGAACCTAAAAACATCAACAAAGTAATTTTGTAAAAGATACATTTATTTTCATTGGAAAGGCAAATTCAAAGAGAGATGGAGAGACAGACATCTTCCATCTGCTGTTTGTCTCCCTAAATGGCTGTGATGGCTGAAGCTGAGCAGATCCAAAGCCAGGAGCCTGCAGACAAGAGGCTCTTACAGGTCTCCCATAAGGGTACAGGGTCCCAAGGTTTGAGACATTCTCTGCTCTCCCAGGTTACATCCTGGGAGCTGGATATAAAATGGAGCAGCCACAACATGAACTGAGACCAATGTGGATCCCCTGTGTTGTTGTTGTTGGATTGGACCCTTGGGTCCATGTCCCAATCCCTAAAATAAATAAATAAAAAACAGAAATGAATGTTTAGAGTACACTTATAATTGAAAAATGCTTCATGCTTGTAATGTTGTCCATGTATAAACTGTTGCTATGTATGAAAAGCTGAATAAAAAGTCATATTTTGAATTTTAAATTGTGCTCAGTATTTGGATTTTTTTAAAGATTTATTTTTATTATTTTTTTTGTTGGAAAGGCACATATAAACAGAGGAGAGACAGAGAGGAAGATCTTCCATCCTATGATTCACTCCCCAAGTGAGCACAACGGCTGATGCTATGCTGATCCAAAGCCAGGAGCCTCTTCCGGGTCTCCCACATGGGTGCAGGGTCCCAAAGCTTTGGGCCGTCCTCGACTGCTTTCCCGGGCCACAGGCAGGGAGCTGGAAGGGAAGCAGGGCTGCCGGGATTAGAACCGGCGCCCATATGGGATCCTGGGCGTGCAAGGCGAGGACCTTAACCACTGTGCCACCGTGCCGGGCCCAAGTATTTGGATTTTATGCACAGTTGTTAAATCAAGAGTGTTTGAGTAATAAAATGAGACAATATTTTGGGAAATAGCACATAACTGTGTGCCTTAGGACATGACCCTTCAGAGATCAGTATGTGAAGACCCTCCCAGAGTGTGAGAAATAGAGTGTGTCAGCTGGTGTTGAAGTGTAGTGAGTACAATCTGACACCCATGATGCCACATGGAATCCTGGATGTTCCAATTCTGACCCAACTTGCTGGTAATGCACAGGGGAAAGCAGCAGAGGGTGGCCCAAATGCTTGAGCCCCTGCACCCACTCAGGAGATCTGGAAGAGACTCCTCTCTCCTAGTCTCAGACATGCCTAGCTCTGTTCCTGTGGACATTTGGGAAGGGAACAAAAGAGGAATGAACATCTGTTCTGTCGTTCTCTCTCCGTGCCTCTGATTTAAAATAAACAAAAACAAAAAACGGTACTTTTTTCCTCATGAATCTTGAACCACAAATGCTGATTAAAACTTCGAAGTTGAAGCTGATAACCTTCAGGGACACAATGTCTTAAATCACCATGATGTGACTTCGCTGCAGCTGTCCATTTCCTATGGAAACCCATAGGAATGAGGGATTGAGGAATAAGGAAATTGATCCTTTTTGGGAATTTTCTCTGGAGAAGGAATTTAGCATCAAGTCAGGTATGAATCTCTCCCAGATTGTGTCTTACACACAACCAATCTCCATTCGTTTTTGAAAACAAGATAATCGCTCAGAAAGGAGGACCAACCATCAGTCCTGCCCACTGAGCCTTTGTGCGCATGCCTCATGACTGGCTGGAGTGAGGCACTCAGTGCGCATGCGTCTCATGGGGTTGCTTGGCAACACTCATTGTGACTTGAGGTGGGGAATCTGTCAGGGGCCAGACCTGGGGCTCACCTGCAGGGCTGACCTTGTGTTCGCCAGGCTGGGAAAACCGCCAGTAGTACTGTCTGTAAAAGGTTCTGCCTCCCATTGAAGACAGACAAGTGTCTACTGAACTCCACCAGGCAAGAGGATGACAAATGGGATAAACTCCGGGACTGCCTGCTAGACGAAGATCCTGAGAACCTCCTCACAGAAGCCATAGAAGGAAGGAAAGTGAAGAACAGCAGCTCCAGCAGCTCTGCACAGAAGGTAGGAACCCCGGGGACCAGACAAGGTAAATGGGGCTGCGAACCACCTTGGGTGCTGGGAAGGTGGCAGAAAGGGAGCCTTCTGAATCAGACACAAGTTCTTGTGACTAGGGACTCCTGGTCTCAGCCCTGGCAGGTTCACCGCACTAGTTACACTTCATATTACTAGGAAAAAGATAAACTGTAGTGGGAAGTTGTGTTGACTAGGTAGGCTTTGGGTCATACAACTAATGGCTGAATGAGTAACAGTAAAACTTTGGTTCAGCAGTTGTGTTGAAGTGGTTAAATCGGTTGCCTGTGATGCCAGCACCCCATGCGGGCACCAGATCATGACCTTTCCACTTCCGTGCTTAGTTAGGAAAACCCACTTAAAATGCTCAAGTGTCTGTGCCCCAGTGACACAAGTGAGCGATTTGGTTGAAGCTCCTATCAGTTTTTTTCGCTCTTTCTCGTCCTTCTCTTGTTCATTCTCTCCCTGTCTCTGTTAATCTTTCAAATAAATAATTAGATCTCTGAAAAAATTTAAAGCTTTAAAATACTCAGAGTGGTTAACGTACTAGCAGAAAGCACAAATTTCTACGAAATCTACAGTGAAAATGAAATTGCTAAAGAGCTGAAGATCACATAATTCTAAACATTGGTTTCTTTAAAATGAAGGTTAATGCACCCAGGTGTTGGGTGTCTGGTAGAGCACTTTGTGCACTGTTTGGAATGGCCATAAACTCACACAGGATGCTGGGCCTGAGTCCTGGCACCCTTGCTCTTGTAGCTTTCTGGTCATGTGAAAGACCCAGATGGAGTTCTAGGCTCCTGCCTATGACCTGGACAAGCCCTTGCAGCTGTAGTGGAATGAAATAGTGGATGGGATCTCTCTCTTTCCTCACTCTCAAATGAAACACATCTCTGTAAAGCTGCATGGTGAAATGCCATTTGAGGCTCTGCTTTGTTTGTTAGAAGGGATTAAATTTCTTTCTCCTCTGATATTGTATGTTGACCAGAGGTTCCCTTTGTGTTTCAGCCAGCATGTTTTCCTGAACTGTGGAATGTTCCCTGTCACTCTTCCCTAGAGAAGGCACCATAATGTGGTTGACCACTCAGGTGAGCTGCTTTCTGCAAAGCATTCTTCCAGGCTGTGTGCAATCTCTTCTTCAAGATTTCAACATATTTTCAAATTTTATCTTACAAGGGAAAGCAGAGATATAAACAACCCAGGATTTGTTAGTCTGTGTAGTCTGAGCTGGACACCACATTATGTCCTTAACATTTGTAATTTCTTGTAGTTATTACAGCAGTTTTTGAGAAGAATATGTTATTGCAATTATTATTTTCACCTAGGCAGCTGTGGTTCAGAAAAATGAACTAATTTGCTCCTAATTCCGCAGCTAACCAGTATCTGACCCATGATTTGGTGATTCCCCTGCCCGGCAATCTAAATCCCATTTCTGTTCCTTAGCCTAGATTTATCATGACAGAAACACTGGTATCAGACACCAACTCCAAGTTGTATAATTTCTTAAAGCCACTTAGGGCTGGCTTAACTGTGCACTTGTACCATCATCTTCCGCCTCCCCAGGCTATCAGTAGGGAGCTAGAATAGCTGAAACTCAAGCCTGTGGTTGTTTGGGCTGCCAGCTTTGCAGATGGAAGCTTCACTGGCTATGCCACAATGCCAAGCCACCTTTTAATTCAATCCTGATAAATCATATGTAGTCAAGGAGTTGTCCATTTCAGATTTTCCAATTTGGTGGTATATAATTGTTCAAAGTAGTTTATTATGACGTATTTCTTTTCATGTGTAATTTTACTTGGTTTTCCTTTGTACGGAGAAATTCTTATTTTGCTCATAATCTTTAAAACTGGCTATTACTGTTGCAATTTTATTTGTTTTTGTTCCAATTCCATTCATTTTTGCTGGTTTTTTAAAGTCATTTATTGCTTCCTGCTAACTTATCCTTTAAAAAAAGTCCTTGAGGTAATTTACTTGAGATATTTCTATTTTTTGTGCTTGTTGTTATAAATGCCCCTCTCAATAATGTTTTTGCTGTATTTCAATGTATGTTGATATACATTTTGTGACATGGAGCCTTTTGGCACAGATGGGCACATCCATCATCACTGGCTGGGTGCTTTTAATTGCCTATCACCAGAAGAACTCTTCCTGAAGCTTGGTCTTTTGTGCAGCAAAGCACCGGGATGCTTAGGGAAAACTAGAGAAATGATACTCGGAGCTCTAAGAACCAGAACAATAAAGGGTGTCACCAGAAAGATACCAGCCACAGGCCTCTGGTGGTGCTGCTGCGATCAGAGGCTCTGGTCTGGAGGGTGACATCATAAATGTGATTAAATGCTGTAGGAACTGTCAACTCAAAATGCTGTCTATATGAAAAGTGTGCTTCAAGTATAAAGGTAGCCATGGACAATGTTCTTTAGTCATTTGTGTGATTAATAGAATTGTGAGTGTGAGTAAATCTAAATACAGAGACCTTATAGAGTTTATGTATGAGAAACTCAAAAGACTCACACGATCCAAGAAGCTTACCAGTGAGCACATCAGCCTGTGATAGAAAGCAGACACCAGTTTTACCCATGTGAGCAGAATATTCTGAAATGATGAAAATTGGGAATTACAGTGTGTGGGTTGGTGGGTGAAACAACCACTCAGTGTGCCTTCTGTTTCCAAGACCTGATGCAGGTCTTGGCTCCTCTGCGTATTGTATAGATTCCTACCAATGCATTCTGGAGATAATGGTCCAAGTGCTGGGGCACCTGACAGCAAGGTGGAAGATCCAAAGGGGTTCCTGGCTGCTAGCTTCTGCCTGGCTCAGACAAAGCTCTATCTTCCCTGGCCCAGACAAAGCTATATCTTCCACTTGAAGGAAGGAAAAGAGAAGTTAGGAAGGAAGTTAGGAAGCAAGGAAGGAAGAAGGAAGGAAAGTGGAAGGAAAAAAGGAAGGAATCAAGAAAGAAGATAATAGGAGAAAATTTTCACTTTTATAAGAAAAGGAATTTTTTTTATACATTTTGAATGACAGAGATTTCAAATTTGTTGAATTTGGCTGAACGTTTTCAAATGTGCAAAAGTCAATAAAGTAATTAACACCAGTGTACTTGGTGTTATATTCAACACTTGTCTGAACTCTTCCATGCCTTTTTAATACGAGAGTGCAAAAATACTTAAAAGTAAAATCCAAACATGTTTCCTTAAACTCTTGTGTATGTATAGGTTTATTTTAAGTTTATATGTTTATGGATACATATTTATTATGGCTTTCTATATGCATTGTATGTATAATGCATAAAAATTATATATGTGTATGTATGTACACACACACACACACATGAAAGGCTAAGGGACAGGGAGAAAGAAAGAAATCTTCCATATACCATTTTACTCTCCAAATGCCCATACCAGGTGAGGTGGGAAAGACCTAAGCTAACATTCTATCTATGTCACTCATATGCCTAGCAGAAACACAAGTACTAGGGCATTTTAGGTTACTTCTGACACATTAAGAAGAAGTCAAATCAAAGTGACCAGAGGCCAAGAACAAGAACTTCCATATGTGATACACTCATTCCTAATGGCTTCTTAACAAGTTGTGCCACAATATCCACCCTTACTTTTGTTTTTATGTTAGCATGTAATGAGAAATTGACTATTGTCAAAAGAGAAAAGGTAGCAAGTTGCATTACTTTGTGAATGAAAGAGAATTCTTGGGTATGTTTGGTGGAAATATAAATTAAAACAGCCATTATGTCACACGGGATGATGCTGCCTCGTGAAGATAAAAGAGAGAACCCTGGGACCAGCATGATGGCTCAACTGGCTAGTTCTCTGCTGGCAAGTGCCAGCATGTAGATCTGTCTGCACTCCCACATTCATTGCCAGGGTTACTCACAACAGCCAAGGCATGGGATTGACCTCAATTTCCATGAGCAGACAAATGAATAAAGAAAATGTGTTGCAGATACACATTTACACACCATCTTGCACTAAAAATCATGGCATTCTGTCATTGAAGAAGCAGGTATGAAGCTAGAGAGTATGATGTTATATGAGATCAAGCAGGCAAAGAAAGACCAATGCTGCCTGATTTCTCTCAGATAGGGAGTTTAGTAATGCACAGTTTGGCAATACAATATAGCAATTTTATTAAAATATTAAAGACCTTACAAATGATGAGACATTTGTGCTCCAAGGTGTACCTGTCATTCACTTTACTTGTTTCAAAACAGGAAGAACCAAATGATTACACCCTTCTCCCAGAGACAGATAACTCCTCCCCAGCAAATACAAATGTTAAACTGGGTGGTGCTAAGGGGGTGCTACCATGCTGCTTCTGCACTATGAACTGGAAAAACTGGAGGCAACATGGTTTTCAGCATCAACTTTTTCCTCTTCATCTCATGAGGGAGAATAGTCCTTGATCTGGCCCTGCCCTTCATCAACTTAGATTGTTGATAAATGGCCTTGACCTTCCCTGTGTACTTGGATCCTAAGACCATAGTGTGCACATCCAACTTGCCTACTGCCCCCATAAGAGCAGTAAGTCATGTCCCATAATACAGAGAATTACTTCAGCTGGTACAGCACTTGCTGAACAATGAGGAAAAGAGGAATGAACATCCACATTCTCCATGCTTGACCCTAAAGGCACAAGAAAGCAGGACTGGGATGACACCGGGCATGTCCACTATTCAGTGTGTATTTTGACATTTATCCTTCCAGGTTCAGAGGAACTGTGAATACAGAAGCATACAACACATTCCATGGTTCTTTTAAACCTGTTTGTTCCTGTGGAATGACTGAAAATGCAGCTCAATCTTGGAAAATACAAGGCAAAGCCATCATATTATGGAAATGATAGCCCCAACCTTCTGGTCAAGGGATGTGACAGTTCAGCACTAAATGCACTCAGTGACCATCAGTCAGCTTAAATCGTGGGAGCAAACCCAGAAGGAGGATGTCCTTGTGAACTCCTTGTGCAGACCTCTGCCCTGTGCACATGTGATTATGAACACAGAGATCAGATGTTAAAAACTGACTCAGTGAAAAGCTACATACGTATGCACAGTGATTAATGACTAACACATTGTCATTATGAAATAATCATTTAGAAAGCAGCTTACATTTCTTAAAGATGTATCTCAAATCAAGAGAATGCTTTGGAAGTTAAGTTTGTGATTTCTGGAAACTAAAAGAAAATAGTCATAACCTCCTTCACCTCTGACCTTCTCCCTCCTAGAAAATGATTTATCTCTTAGCACCAGGATCAGGGGTCAGATACTATTCCATGCAGAATGTGAGTAGCCTGTACTAGGATATCTTGTGAAAAGGAGGTGTGGCTGTAGATGAGAGCCTTTCTCTGCCAATCTAACATTTTGAGGATGCATAGAGTGGAATTTTACAAATATAACAAATGTGTCCCAGGAATTTCTTTTAAAATATGTTTTTTTATTCTAAAAACTTTGGACTCTCTCTCCCTTTGTGTTGGTGGGTTTGAGTGTGTTGATAAATACATGGAATCTCTTCTAATACTTTTTTTTTAGTTCAAACTCAGAATGCCAACTAACTACAACTCCAATTAAATAAGCAAGAAGAATAAAGATATAGAGCAGAGATATCAAAATAAGAACCTATGAGAAATCCATACTTTCCAGTTCTTTGAAGCACTGAACCGGGCATAGATTGTTTAGGACCCAATTTTTCTTAAAATGAAGTTCATTTACATAAGACCTGATGAATTTAATATTGTGATGGATGCAGGGAATACAAATCCCAAGAGGGGACCTTTCGTACGTACATGAGTGTGCAGAAGCAGTTTCCAAGCTTCTCAGTGAGCACTACAGCAGGAAGCGATGTGAATATCCCTGCTGATCAGAACAAAGGGGCTGAGACTGGCATAACCCAGTTCAAGAAATAGTTTGATACCTAATGTTGTTGATTGCTGAGACCATGTGATCCCTGTGTAGAATGAAAAAATGAAATCTGCCCAATAAGACAACAGGAAACATGTCATGAGAATGAGAGTACTCTGAGTGGCTCTGATCTCTGGGCTGGGATATTTGGTACACCTGGAGCTCTGGAGGTAGACGACACGTTTGTGATGTTTGTACAGATAGAGAGCCATGTACAGACTGCTCCAGTACATGAGACTCTGAAAGGTGAGGTCCCGGAGAGCCATGAGGCAGAGGAAGAGCCATCTGACCATTTGTGGAGCCGGCAGCATGTGGCAATACCCAATGTATGTTCTAACTTGAGGCTCATTTGTGCTGTTGTTGACTGCTGTGATGTAGTGCAGCAAGTTAGAGCTTATGAGAAAGCTAAAGATCCAGAAGAAGAGGAGGTAGGGGAGAACTTGCCATGCAGTGTGTGGTTTGAACTTTCTCCACAAGGTGTTCCTGGGACTGATGGTGATGGCCTGGACTACACTGAGGAGGCAGGTGGTGCAGATGGAGAGACTTCGAGCCACCCTACTCAGGTAAATCATGACTTTGCAAACAATGTCACTTAGTAGGAAGTTACTGACATAAGTGACCGTGATTATGTCACTGATCCATCTGGTAAAAATAATGACATTATTTGAAATAACTAAATGAATGAGGATAAGATCTATGGAATTTTTCTCACGACTCATGACTAATATACGTACATGTTTCAAAAGCATAAGAAAATTTCCCAAAATTCCAGGCCCCATGAGAGAAAGGAAGCTAATTTTCCAGATGAGGTGTCTCTGTGTCATCTTCTGACTTTATTAAATGACGTTGAGAAAACTTGCAGAAAGCAAAGTAGTGAGCATGACAGTTTCAGATCAGTGGATATGATCTGGGGTTAGTGAAAAAAATAGTATTGATGCAATAACATGTGCATAGTTCATTCTGCCTTTAGAGCATAAAACTCATCTGCCTTTTAAAAATATATTTGTTTTTATTTTGAAAGGAAAATTTGCAGAGAGAAGGAGAAACAGAGAGACATAGAGTCCTCAATCTGCAGGTTCACTTACATCCCAAATGACCACATGGTCCAGAGCTGAGCCCATCTGAGTCCAGTAGAAAGGAGCTTCTTTCCGGTATTCCCAACCGCTGCAGGCACACAAGATCTTGAGTCATCCTGTGATGATTGTCCAGTGCATAAACAAGAGGAATCAGAAGTGAAGCAACCAAAGCTAGAATTAACTGTAAAGTGGAATAACGCTGCTGGAGGTTTAGGATCAGCCTGTTGAACCACCGTGCTGACCCCAGTCTCCCATTTCTACTTGGTATCTTCTTTTTGTCTTCTTTCTGCTGAAACAAAGATGGTGAAAGTTACAGTTTAAACATTGACTCAACCCTGGAGACTCCCGGGTCCTCACCAAGGGAGGGAACCAAGGACTGCATCCCAACAGGCAAGGAAACCAGGGGGATTTGGAGTACCTTCAGAGGCAAAGAACTCTGAGGTCAACATCTCCCATTTGGATTCACCACATGGGATGCAAGAAGCCCAAATCCTTCCTCCTAGGATCCAATCTCATTGGAACAACAGCCAGGAGCCCTGAGCAGTCCACAGAAACAGAAGAACAGTAAACATCCTTCAAGACTAGGGAGAGGTATTCTCTCTGGTCCTTACTTGGTTCCAACCTTGAATACCCATCCTCTCTTGCAGTGACCATCGGGATCACTCCAGAACCCCACCTAACAAACAAACAAACGAACATTCATACAAAAAATTAGAATAGATAGAGAACAACAAGGAAAGCTTAGAACCAGACAGGAAATGGTCAGCGGGGACTCACATATATCTTGCTAGGTAGGACACCAAGTTTAGTTACTCTTCACTAAGCTATTGAAGATTTCTTGGCACACCTCTCTTAAAATTGTTCTGTACCTCAACTGTTGACATATGTCCAGTAAGAGTTATAAGCCAGTTTACACTATCCTAAAATCTGCCAAGTTCAGCAAAATTATGCTTCAACACTATACACTGCTAAATACTAAAATGGAAACAGACATGAGATAGCTGAATAGTATCCTATGCCAATTTTAAGGTGTATAGCAGCCAGTTCTGTATATAAACTAAAATTATAATGTCAATGAAGATGTCACAGCATGTGGTTATGAACTTGCATTTTTAACATACTGGTTACTTAATACCATGTCAATTAATTTCATAATGTTGTAAATTGTTGTTAATGTTGTGTTGGGGATTTTAACTGATAGGGATTATATTCTGCCAGTTCTGCTTTCAGACAAGAGATGATCTCCCCCAAGAAACTGTTGAATTGATCTGGACAATAAGATGCTGCACTCTATGCTTAGTGTATGCTTACAATAAAAGAATCTTGACTGAAGCTGAACTGTAATACTGCAAAAAGCTGGAGGAATCCACCATGGGGAGAGGGTACATGTAGGCACTGGGGGAATCCCAGAGCCTATGAAACTGTGCCACATAATGCAATGTAATTAATAATAAGAAAACCATTAACTCTGTGATAGTGCCCACTCTGGCCTTTTCATAAAAGCTTCTGTGTATCAATCACACAAATTTACTAGAAATTTGTTATAAGAAAGATGTGGATTCAGTTACAACAGCATTTCATCAGTTCCAAATCCCAATGCTGAGGTCCTTCATTTTCATTGGTCACATTCAACTTACCCGTCTAGTCTCATGCATATTTTCCTTATGATTCCTCCAGTGAATCTGGGGAAATCAGCCAGATAGGAAGGAGAACACTGTATGTACTCACTTACACATGGGAGTGAAAATTTCATAGCAAAAAATGTCAACCAACACACAAGTATTTGCATAGGAGGGAAAGGTAACTCAGTGGACAGAAGCCTGAGGCTTAACTGGAGGAGTAATTTGACATTCTAGAGCTCAGCAAAATATGCATGATGAACAATTAATGCATGCTTCAGAGTAGCTCTTAGGATTCAAAATGTTCTCAGCACAGGGACTTGATAAGCTGAGAGGTATTTAAACACAGCAATTTTCATGCTCTGCTCTTTCACATTTTTTTAACTGAACTATCATGTTGTAGTCAATTGATGCAACTAATATATGTAAATAGACAATAAAATCTAAACTGAAGAATCATCTTTAACTTTAATATGAGTGGAGGCATCTCAGAAAATTACACTTGATCTTTTCAAGCTAACTGCCCAGTAGCTAACAGAGAGGGAAGGAAAGGCCCCTTGCCCAAGGTGGGAGAGGGAGGGCTGAGACTTCTTCTCTGCTCTTTCTCTGAGGGAGATAGGAGGAAAGGTTTTGTCATGGCTTTGTTTTCTCTGTTTTGTTTTCCTGTGTACCTTGTCCTTACTCTTCAGCCTCTTAGGGAACATTACTATGCATGATCCTAGAAATACAACCTGGCTCCCTCAGACACTGACTTATCATCTGTAACAGGATCGTGCTTTCTATCACCAAGGTTTACTGTGAGAATTAAATGGGTAGATGCATACAATGCCCATGTCAGTTCACAACAAGAAAAACAATCTGATTTCTAAACACACCTGTGTTGTTACGCATCCTTACACTAGTTCTCACATTTGATCAATTCTCTAAACTTACATACTGTGTGACATTGTGGGTCAAAATAATCTTTTATTTAATCATAAAATGCCACAAAGCACTGAAGGACACCAGAAGGAAGAAACACTGAAATAAAAACAAAAACAAAAACAAAATCCCAGTGTAGGAAGTGAAGATATACAAAAGCCAGGAGCCTATAGGAAGGGGCCTCCCCACCCAGGCTGTCAGCCCACTTCTGCCTGATGCCCCCAGCTTCACTCACATCTGGGAAATGCAGCAAACTCAGGCTCAGAGCATCACTGGCTCTGCTGTACAAAGTCTCCATCCAGGGCCAAACAAGCAGGGTCTGCTGGATGAACAGGGATGTGATAGCCAGTTTACACCTACCTCTTCCAAAGGGGTCAGGAGAGCTGAGAAAATGCCCACTCCCGACCTGACCCTGAACAGCTTTGCCCGGGACAACTTTACTTCCAGAGCAAAGGCAGATTCCCCTGCACACACACACTCAACCTCACTCACCTGAGCAGTCTGCAGGGCTGTGGCTGGAGCTGTGGCAGAGCAGCACAGCCAGGCCTGTTTATCCTTGCCCGAGTTCCAGCACTTAGGGATGCTGTCACTGATGTCAGCATGTCAGTGTGATGAGTTTGGCTCCTTCAGGGTGCTCTGGGTCCCTGGGGCAAGCTCTGCCCTCTCCCTTGCTGAGCCTTTGACTGCTGAGTCCATAAACATCTTAATTCTGATTACACTGAACCTGCACTAATGAGCAGGAGGCAGCTTGATGATGAGTAGGTCTCAGAGGGTCCAGGTTCCTTGGACTTGACTGTGATCTCATCCTACCTCTGCCACTCACCACCAAAGTTAATACATCAGCTAGGGAGAAGTTCTGAGAGTCAGAAGTAGTCACTTCCCCAAATCTGCTTTTTGGCTTATAGTATTTAAATGTTTGATAATGTTCATCAGCAACAGTTTTTACGTTGATCAGTAAGTACTTCACATTGCACAGTCTCTTGACTTCTCTGCTGGCATTCCAAGCTGATATTACATTTGACATATGGAAGACATTTATTTGTATTTGTAAAAGAATGTACTGCTGAATTCTACAATGGCTGGAATTGAGCCTGTACGAAGCTAGGATCCAAGAGTTTCTTCTGGATCCTATGTGTGGGTGCTGGGTCCCATGAATTTGGATCAGCCTCTACTGCTTGCCATAAGCAGGGTATCGGATGGGGCGTGGAATACCTTGGACATAAACCAGTGCCACTATAGGATTCTGATGTGTGTGAGGTGAGGCTTTAGCCACTAACACAACACAACACAATGTGCCCATTACTGATATACCTTAACCATATCCAAGTTAAACATACATAGACAATTCTACCTATATTCTAAAGTATAGTGACTAAAGTCCTCACCGGACACACTCTGGGATCTCACATAGGCACCTATTCATGTCCCTGCTACTCCACTTGTCTTCCAGCTCTTTATCTGTGGACAGATAACCCAATAGAGGACAACCCAAAGCCTCGGCATCTAGACTCCAAAGAAGTTCAAGTCTACTGTCTTCATATTGGATCAGCTTTGGACCACTGCAGCAACCAGGGGAGTGAACCAGCAGACTGAAGACCTTTTCCTCTGTCTCTTCTCTCTCTGTAAGTTTGATGTTCCAATAAACATAAATAAATCTTTTAAAAAAGGAAATGCTAAAGAACACAGAAAAATAGTTGCAGTTCTTCTATTCTCATGCAGTGAGGTTTTTGTGCATTTTGAGCTGTCTCAATTGTTTTTTCCCAAGTGATTTTCAAAATACAGTTAATCATCAGTGCGTGCAGTAGCAAACAGAGGTTTTCCAATGCCTTATTATTACTTACACGTTTCACTCAAGTGCTTGAATCTGCCAACCTGCATTCTAGGAAGTCAAGGTTCAAGTGGTATTGCACTGACCAGGCATCTTGTGGAAAGTCTTTTCTTCCACCTGAACCTGCCAGAAAAACGACAAGGAAGAGAGGTTCATGTTCTCCAGTTGTTGTGAACACGCATGCTTGTTCCTTTAAGTAGCTTTGTCTAATATGATAGCTTTAAAGCATTTCAAATATCCTTTATGAACAACTTAAAAGTACTCTATATTGACACTGAAGGCCATGAAAAGCTAGAATCAGAGTCAGCCTTGGGATTTCAAGTCCAGAAGAGGGGTGGTCTTGCTTGCTGGTTCTGTTTCCTGATTCAAATGATGGTTACAGCATGATAATCATGACTTTCAGACCATCGAGGTGCTTCCTTATTATGTTTGCACTTCTGTCTGTGTGTATTTCTATTAAATGATCATAACCCCACTCATAATGTTCCTGGTTCTAGATGATCCAACTCTTCAGTTACAGTCCAGACTTGACTGTGTGGCAACATTATCAGGATTGCACATTATTTCTGGGGCCCAAAAGCCGTTTTAGAAAGGGCCTCTCTCTCATCTCTGCATTAGACAGCAAGGAGAATGCAGCAGCCAGGTTCACATGGAGAGTTCCCTGCTGTACTCTCTACAAAGTAGCTCAACAGAAGAACTTTGAAGGCTCTGGTGTTTAGTCAACTCCCAGTAGACACACACCAGAGGAATGTCAACAAATTCACTCATGAGCCATTCCTGGGAGTTGTTTGGATTTAGAACCAAATCAAGGCTGGGGGTACCCAGATTATGGGCCAGGTTTGGGGACAGGACAAGTTGGGCCAGTCTCCAGAACCCTGATGATATATTCAAGAATCAGGATGGTTTCCAGTCTAGGCCAGATTGGGCTGCAACACGTTAGGATGAGGACTGGGGCTGCCCTGGTTGGGCTAGATGGCAGCACCCATCTGCATGAGCTGAGATTACACCAGCAAAGATGATGCCAATCTGTAGTACCCACTTACAGATGGTGAGGCAAGATTGGCCATGCCAAGCTGGGACACAGTAGCCATGAGCATGCACAAGACCCCAGGCTGGGTACAAGCCTTGGAGGAAATTATTGGTCTTTGGATACTGTAGCTTAGCCCTGTGAAGCCTGCCACCATCCCTGCATCTTACGTGAATTCTCAGGAGAAGCTTGTTATGTCACTGTACTCACCCACTGGTGAGCCTGAGACCTGGGACTGGAGGCAGATCAGGTTGGGAAGGGTAAAATACCCATTATCCTGAATACAAGCTAGGTTGGAGGGAGGTTGTACAAGGCTAGGCCACAGCATCTGCTGGCACATGGAAGAACCAAATTAATTGTGGGCTAGCTTGGCTTTGCTGCAGTACCTGTTCAAAAGTGCCAAGACTGGGTGGCAGTCATTTCAGCCATTTCAGGGTGGACAGCAGTACCAAGTACAAGTGCAAGTGCAAGATCCAGGGCAAGGGATGGGCCTAGAAGAACCATGGGGACTCATCTGAGAGGCGTCAGCATTCACTGGTGGGTATAAGAGCCAGGGCTGTGGATGTGTCAGGCTGCATGAGGCAAAAGCACACACCCTTCAAGTGGGGCTGCTGGGTATGGGTATAACTGGGCTAGGCCACAGCTCCAATGAGTGTATATGACAGGCTGATGGGATGTAGGAGGAGCTGGACCAGCCTTCTGCACTAACTAGCATGTGCAGGAATCAAAACCCAGGACAGACTGATTGGACTTTTCATAGGAGATGGGGCTGGCAGTGGAACTGACTAGGCAACTGAATTCAACGCTTTGGGCATGGGCTGATGATGGTGGTATCAGTTATCACACTGAACCAGACTCTGTTCTCAGTGGCACAAAAATAGTCTGGTCTTGGTCACTGCAGGCTAGGTTTCTAGGGGGATTCCCCCAAAAGGCCACTGGTCATAAACTCCAGCCACAGAGAATACCACAATATATGTGATCAAAACTGCCAGGACACGTATCAGGACTGGGCCTCTTCAGTTAGTGAGCAACAGTGCACATTGTGCCCAGAAGTACACATGGGACATGCCAGCCAACTCCTCTAGATAAGCACAGGACAACAAGTACCCATTTGAAGATGGAAAGCAGACCATGTTGAACAACATTCCTGATCTAGCTTTAGAAGCAGGTGTCTGGGTGTGTTATCACACTAAGGTTGATTTTGACCTTGTAAATATTTTCTCAATGGTGGAGTGATGAAATCACCATCATCTCAGAATTATCAAAATCACTCAAATTACTCCCTCAGAATATTTCCCCCACTTTAGGCTCTCTAAGATGACATCAAGCAGCCATTCACTATCCCCTGATGCTGGTGTAGTTTGGCATCAAAGGGTGCTCCCGTCTCATCACTGCAACATGAGGAAGCTGAGTTCACAGTAGGCCACAGTGCTAGTCAGGTTATGGCCTATTTGCAAGAGAAGATGGCTGGGTCCGGTGCTGCAGTGCAGGTGCTTGTCTGATTCCCAAGGGTGCCTACTCAACGTGAGAATGGACATGGTGCCACTGTCTGGGTTAAATTCAATATTTCTGCAAACTGCAACTCAGCATGTATCCTTCCTTTTCTGTCTGAAATGCTGTAGTTATGGGCTCCAATAAGATAAATCTTGAGTAGCAAACATTTCATCAGGCGCTGCACCAGGATTGGGCCTCAACAACAGTAGAGGCATTTAAAAGTCTAACCCACCCATGTACCAGCTCAGACTTCCCCACCATGACCATGCTCCCTGTTAACATGAAGAGTAACCACTTCAAGCAGAGACCATCAGATCCAGAGAGAATGAAACAACAGAACCAATTCTCCCAAAATGTACTTGAGCTCCAAATACAACTCCAGCCCCTCCAACAATAACAGATTTCTTCTTTTCCATGCAAGCCTGAGTGCCAAAAATAAACTGTATAGGTCAAATAAGCTGTCATTTTAAAAAGTAGAAGTAAATCACATGATGTTTCAAACTAAAGCATGGATTGACAAAGGTTTTGTGCATAGTGGAACGAGGCAAAGGGGTGATTTGTAGCCAAAAAAAAAAAAAAAAAAAAACAAGTAAAGGAAACCAGACTGAATGAGAGGAGTAGGCAGCCTAAAGAAATACGTACTCATGGCCAGGGGGAAATGTGCACTGATTTCTCCTCTTACATTTGCAAAAGATAACACATTGTTGCAATTTCCAGAACCAGAGAAAGAGTTTTGTGGTTGTTTTCCAAAACGTAGTATACTCAGCTAACATTCAAATTGATAAGGACAGATCTGCACAAGTGCATCCTATAATTGCAAGGGAATCCTCTCAAAAGATGTCCCCACTAGTCAACCTAAACCCTTATCATTTGAAATCATTCACTCAGAAGGATAAGTCCTACAAATAAGTGCTAGCTATCCCTGGTCACAGAACTGATCTGCACATGCAGGCACTCACCTGCTCCAGACACAGCAGTGCACATGCATTTAACGGAGTTGCTTGGCAAGTCATTGTGAGGCAAGAACACTGGTTGTAGCTGGAAGCTTCTGTTGGGATCCAGATGAGACCATTGTTAGCTCATCTGCAACTCTGGTCATGGATTCACTAGTCTGGGAAAACCACTGATATTCTAGGCCTTAAAGGTTCTGCCTCCCCTTTTAAAAGGTGTAGTGTGTCTTAAATTACATGGGGTATGAGGATGTTGAATGGGATGAAATCACAGAGCGGGGACAGCCTCCCAGATGAGGCTCTCAGGAAGCAGCACGTGGCAGGCAATGAGGAAAGGAAGGCAGTAAGGAACAGCTCCTGCTACTCACAAGAAAAGACAGGAGGACCCTGAGGACCAGAATAGGTAACATGGTCTGTGAGCCAGGCCAGAACTGAAAGATTGGGTGATAAACAGGACACAGACACTCCTGTGACTGTGGACACAGAGTCCCAGATGGTCCTGTGTGAGCTGTTCCTGTGTTTATCCAGTTTACATAAACAGAAAATATGGATAACAAAGTTTTACAATGTTTTTGTTATCTCTACCATTTTTCCTTTATTCTTGTGAGGATATTTGTTGGATGTACTATGCAAAGATCCGTCATTATAAATCTAAAAATGTCGGCTGCAACAAAAACCAGTGCAAATTATGGTATGCCTGGGTGAGGTGACTGTACAGAATATGATCAGAGTCCCCAACAGCATACATGAAAACCAGGGATGGAGGGGATGGATCCGGCAGGGAGAATGTCGGCTCCCCTGCTGGACAACCACTCCTACTGGAGAGTGTGAGCTGGGATGGGGACAGAGGAGACCAGACAGGGCTGCATCACCTGTGAGCTGTGGACTAAATCAGGGAAAAGCCAGGCTGGGCTGATTGGTCCTCCTGGTGCTAGCATAAAATAGAGTGAGTGAGGGTTGGTTGGGCTTAGACACAGCATCAGCTGGCAAAAGCTGGCATTGAGGTCTATTTCTGTCAACTTAAACTGCAAAACCACCTGGACAGTACATAATCTGGAAGTTGGAGTGTCCCAGAAGGGAAATAGTGGGCTCTTTCCTCTTGGGTTGCTACTCCCACTGGAGGGCACAAAAACCAGGACAGGGGCAGGGATGGCAGGACAAAAGGGCACCCAAAAGTATGTGTGTGGGCTGGATAGTGGAGCTGGTTGAGTTGAACCAGGCTCCAATGCCCATTTACGCGTATGAGGGATGACAGAGATGTGGGACAGACTGTACTACGCTGCACATAATGGCAAGCACGACAACCAGGATAGGGGGTGGGCCTGGTGAGGGTAATTATGTGTCACTCCAACAAGGCTACATCTCCCACTGGTTTATGTGAGGACCAAGTGTGTTTTGGGCAGAATCAAGTGAGACTGCAACACCCATTGGTTTCTGTGGAAGACTGAGCTGGAAACAGAACCAACCCCTGAATCCAAATACATGCTTTTGGTTACTACCTAGATTTGTAATGACATGGGCAGCACTGGATCAAGGTCCAGGTCCAAATCAGATAAGTTCTTAACATGAGTTATATGTGAACTCTGTTTTAGGGATTCTCTTTATATATTTGACAACTTCAGTGGTACCCAGTACCCTTCCACCATTTCAGCTTTTATGGCACATCTGTGATCTGTATCCAGGACTCAGAGGTGATAAGCAAGGATAAGAACAGTATTAGGTAAGCTCTAGGGAGGAGCTAGTTTATGGAAGGTGAGGAATATTCACATACAGTTTGTGTACATTACAGCTAGTAAGATTACTGTTTAGGACAGCTCAGGGCATTGGCAACATGCACCCACATAGGAGACTTGGAAGATCCTGGATCTGGCTTTGGATCAACGCAGCTACGGCCATTGCTGCTGCTTGGGGAGTGAATCCTCAAATAGAAGATCTTTCTGTGTCTCCTCTTCTCTGCATATCTGACTATTCAATAAAAATTAATAAAATAAAAACAAAAACTAAATCCTGAAAATACATAAAACTGTCAACGCCAAATAACATATCCAGCAAAGCTCTCATTTTTGTCTGAAAATGAAAAAAAAAATATTTCCACACTAATAATAGAATTAAAAGAATATGCCAACACTAAGCACTGGGAACGCTACTCAAAAATGTGCTAAAGGGCCCAGCACAGTGGCGCAGTGGTTAAGGTCCTCGCCTTGCACGCCCGGGATCCCATATGGGCACTGGTTCTAATCCTGGCAGCCCCACTTCCCTTTCAGCTCCCTGCCTGTGGCCCGGGAAAGTAGTCGAGGACGGCCCAAAGCTTTGGGACCCTGCACCCGCGTGGGAGATCCAGAAGAGTCTTCTGGCTTTGGATCGGCATGGCATCGGCAGTTTCGCTCACTTGAGGAGTGAATTATCGGACGGAAGATCTTCCTCTGTGTCTCTCCTCTCTGTATATCCGCCTTTCCAATAAAAAAATAATAAAAATAAATCTTTTAAAAAAAGTGCTAGTCAGAAAAGGGAAAATTAATCATACTCTATGACAACTACCCCGTGTTCAGATGACATGATTCTGTACATATGAGAATGAAAAGACTCAATGAAAAGACTCTTTGATTTTAGTAGAAAGTTGGTAAGGCAAGGTTGCGAGGTACAAACTGAATGAACAAAAATCAAGGACCCTAGTGTATGCAAACAATTCCAAGGCTGAAAAAGAATTAATTAATCTGATATCTTTAGAACAGAGAAGATGCTGAAACACATTGGAATAAACCCAATTAAACGTATCAATGACCTCTATGAGGAAAATTGCAAAACATTAGAAAAAGAAAAATAAGAAGACTTTTTTTTTATTGGAAAGACGGATATACAGAGAGGAGAGACAGAGAGGAAGATCCTCCGAATGATGATTCACTCCCCAAGTGAGCACAACAGCCGATGCTATGCCGATCCGAAGCCAGGAGCCAGGAGCCTCTTTCGGGTCTCTCACGCAGGTGCAGGGTCCCAAAGCATTGGGCCATCCTCGACTGCTTTTCCGGGCCACAGGGAGGGAGCTGGAGGGAAGCCAGCCTGCCAGGATTAGAACCAGCGCCCATATGGGATCCCGGGTGTGCAAGGTGAGGACCTTAACCACTTGGGCCACTGCGCTGGGCCCAAGAAGACTTTAAAAAGTGGAGAAATAAACCATGTTGCTGGATGTTCAGAGTCAATATAAAAAAAGTCGACATCACTAAAAGCAATATAAAAATTCATCATGATTTCAATCAAAATACTAAGAACATTCTTCATAGCACTGGAGAAAAGAATACAAAAATTTATCAGGAAACACAGCAGGCCATGAATATCAAAACTATCCTAAAGAATAAGAACTTAGCTGGAGGGTACAAACCCAGATGTCATGACGTATTATAGGGTGGTTGTCATCCAAACAGCCTGGTACTGGTAGAGAAACAGAGAAGAAGATCATTGGAGCAGAGTAGAAACATCAGGAAAGAACACACACAGGCACAGCCATCTAGTCTTCAACGAGAGAACAGAAAACAACCCAGGGAAGAAAGAAGGTTTTTTCAAACATGCTGTTGGACAACTGGATAGCAGCCGACAGAGGCAAGAAACAAGACTCCCATATTTCACTCACATCAAATCTAAATGGATCAAGGAGCTAAGCTTACACACGGACACAATCAAACTATTAGAAGAAAATGCAGGAAATACTGTACAAGATGTAGGCTTGGGAAGACTTCGTAGAAAAAATCATTAAAAAAAATCATAGACTGTCAGAACAAAATGAACAAATGGGGCTACATCAAACTGAGAAGCTTCTGTACAGCATACGAAATAACAAAGTAAAAAAGCAAACAGCAGAGTGGGAGAGAACTCTTACACAGCAAATAATAGAAGGAGCTAATATCCAGAATATACAAAGGTTTCCAGAAAAAAATACCAAAATACAAACAAAGAAGTTAAGAAATGGGTGAAGGAAAATGGCAGACATTTCTCAAAAGAACACATGTTAATGCATAACAGACATAAAAAATGCTCAAGCTCTCTAGTAATAAGGGAAATACAAATAAAAACAACACTGAGGTTCCACTTAACTCCAGCGAGAATTGCTCACATACAGACAACTACCAAGAACACTTGCTAGTGAGGATGTGGGAATAAAGGAATCCTCCTCCATTGCTGGTTTGATTGCAAGCTGGTGCAGCCTCTATGGAAGTTGGTATGGAGAATAATCAGGCAACTGACAACTCACACACCATATGACCCAGCAATACCACTCCTGGGGATATATCCAAAAGACCTGATACATACACATGAGAAAGACACTTGGACTTCTGTATTCACTACAGCACAATCAACAATCATAAAATCATGGGAACAATCTAGATACCCAATGCAAGAGGACTGGATAAAGAAATTGATACATCTGTTCTACGTAATACTAGCCAGCAATTTAAAAAGAACAAAATGTTATTGTTTCCCTCAAAATTGGCCCAAAGGGAGATCATTTTGCTAAGTGAAATGAACTAATCCCAAAAGCATACATTTCATATGTTTGCTCTAATATAGCTTCCATTAAAAAGACAAAGCAAACAAAAAATATATAAAGGTGAGTAAATGCACATGTGGAACTCCTAACATGAAGGATGTAATGAAGAGTACCAGAAATCAAGGAAAATCAACAGAATGCATCTCCACTAATAAATGAAGGTAGACTCCCAATGAAACTTTTAAATATGGTGGTGAGACAACAAAAACTTAGGATCTTCACTCTTGCCTGTGCCAACATTGTCATGACTCACATAAAGAGCACAAATTTGTAACCATTTCTCTTTCATCTCTAATTTTAAGTGGTTGTTCTCTTATGATTCTCTTTGTCAAGGTGTTGTTTTGCACATTTTCTTAATAAATGGGTCTTTCATGTTTCAATTTCTAGGATTTGTTGTTCAAAGCCCTGTTATTTTGCTGTGAATTTTACCTTTGCACTTTTCCTATTCATTTGTGTTGTTTTCAAAAAATCCTTACATTAATAGATCATTCATATGAGACATTCTTATGGTTTGCAAGCACCTGATGATGTGAATGTCCCTCTCAACACCGTTCTTGCTACATCTCGTAAGCATTAATATTCTTGTTTTTCTTATCATTAATTCATGCATTAGCACCAATTTCTGCAGGAAGGTTGTTTATTTTCTTTTTCATTACTTTAGCAATGTATTGGTCATTCTGTAGCATGTTGTTTAGCTTCATGTTGATGTCAGTTTTGTTTTTTCTACCTGTTCTGGATTGTGTTTTCTGGCTCTGTATTTAAGGGGATGTAAATACACGTGTAGCAAATGGCTTTGTATGAGCACAGCACTGGCTGATGTGGCCACTTGGGGAGTGAACCATCAGATGGAAGATCTTCCTCTCTGTCTCTCCTCCTCTCTGTATAACTGACTTTCCAATAAAAATAAATTAAAGAAAATGTGTAGAGGAGACTGACATGTCCAGATGTGGAGACGTAGTACAGAATGTGTCTCTGTATCCAGACCAAACACGGATTTCTGGTGGAAATGTTGAATATATGCTGACAGTAGGATACTGGATTCTCTGACATGTTCCTTGGCTACAATGCTGGGAAACACTTCAATAGAAGAATGACAAACTTATCACTGTTTATGTAGGACTAACGGTTATAATACTAGTGGGTAAATCAGTAGTGGGGAGGGCCTTGGGCAAGGGACAGCAAAGCCCAGAGTAAATGGAACTGCACCCGGAAATAATCATAAGAATAGCAATGATAATAATAATAATTTAAATCCTGACCAAATTGTTAATAATAAGCAGATAATAATAAATATTGTCATAAGTATATGTCACCTTGCCTAAAAATGAAACTAAATTAGATTAACAAATACTTCTCAAGTGAAACCTCAGACTAGGAAATAATGAGATGGTGTATTCAGTGTCTAAAGAGAAAAAGAAAGACATTTTCAAATAAGACTATATCCAGTGAAACTATCTTTCATAATGAAGAAGAAAGAAAGTATTCTCTATACAGGGAATTCCACACCAGACCAAAGTTATGAATTCTTGAAGGGAGTCCTAAAACAGAAGTAACCATCATGAAGATATATAACAGCATCATATTCACTAATAGAACAGAAACAATTAGTAACATATTAACAAAATGTTAGCGGTTAATTCTCATTGCCCAATATTAAGAACAGTGGATTCTATTCCCTAATCAAAAGCTGTATATTTGCTCACTGGGTTTTAAAGGGAACAACCATATTCTGCCTACAAGAACTCACTGGGAATATAAAGATACACAGAGACTGAAAATGAAGCTATGGAAAAAGATACTTCAAGCAAATGGAAACCAGAAATGAGAATCACTATACTCATGTCATATAAAAAAATCTTAAATCCAACCTATAAAGAGAAACAAAGAATGACATTACATATTTCAAAAAACGAATATAACAAAACAGATGTAATAATCATAAATAAATCCTGACCTAACCCAAGAACAAGGCGGTTGCCATTCTGGGGTAAAGGATAAAGCTCTTGCATACAACACTGGCATTTCATATGGGATCTGATTGCAACACCTGCATTTCCACTTCCAATACAGCTATCTGCTACATGTCTGAGAAAAGCAGTGGAGGACAGCCCAAGTGTGTGTGCCCCTGCAAACATGGAAATGACCTGGAAGAAGAACCTACTGCTCCTGACTTCAGACTGACACAGCCTTGACAACTGCAAACATTTGGAGAGTAAACTAACAGAAAAATATTTCTCTCTGTTCTCCTTCTCTCTTTCCTTCCATCTTTGCCTCTCAGCTAATCAAAAATAAATCTTTAAAAAAATCTTAAAAAAGAAAACTACAGAGACAAATGCCAAAGATTTTACTATAACCTGAAGTGAAAGATGGACTCCAACATGAAACTAGTTTGGGGATTTAACATCTTACTAACATCAAACAACAGACCACCCACACAGAAAAATCGACAGCGAACATCAGAGGAGAACCAATCACACAGATTTTCACAGAATATTTCACCAAAGAAGTAAAAGTTACTCAATTTACTCATCAGCACATGTGCACATTCTAAGAGAGACCATACATCAAACTATAAATTAATCTCAATTAAGAATATCAGTTAAGAAAAATCCAAAGAAAAAAATAAACAGGAACAAAACTAGAAAATCCAAAATGAAATGAAATAAAACAACATGCCACTGAATAAACAATGTGCCACTGAAGAAATTGAAAGCAAAAGAAAAAACCTTCTTGAAGAAAATTATGCAACTGTATTTCATATGTGACTCTGAAAAATTTAACAATAAAAACATTTTAGAAGACAGGAAATTAAAATACAAACAGTCAACATCCATTGAAATACAGCAAAAACATTATTGAGGGGGCATTTATAACAACAACGAAAAAAAATAGAAATATCTCAAGTAAATGATCTCAAGGACTTTCTAAAAGAAAAAGTTAGCAGTAAGTAGTAAATGATAAAAACAAAACCAGCACAAATGAATGGTATTGAAAAAAAACAAATAAAATTGCAACAATAATTGCCATTTTGAAAGAATATGAGCAAAATCAGAATTTCTCCTTACAATGAAAAATCAAGTAAAATTAGAGATCAAAAGAAATACATCATAATAAACTACTTTGAATAATTATATACCACCAAATTGGAAAATCTGAAATGGACAATCCTTGACTACATATATTTATCAGGATTGAATTAAAAGGTGGCTTGGCATTGTGGCATAGCCAGTGAAGCTTCCATCTGCAATGCTGGCAGCCCAAACGACCATGGGCTTGAGTTCCAGCTAGTCTAGCTCCCTGCTAATGGCCTGGGAAGGCAGCAGATGATGGTATAATTGCACAGTTAACCCAACCCTGAGTTTCAGAAGTTATATGGAGTTGGTGTCTGATAAAAGTGTTTCTGTCATGGTAAATCTAGGCTAAAGAACAGAAATGGGATTTAGATTGCAAAGCAGGGGTGCACCAAATCATGGGTCAGATACTGGTTAACTGTGGAATTAGGAAAAGCTAATACACCTTTCTGAACCACAGCTGCCGAGGGGTAAATAATAATTGCAATAACATTTTCTTCTTTAAAACCATTGTGAAAACTACAAGAAATTACAAATGTTAAGGACATAATGTTGGTGTCCAGCTCAGACTACACAGACTAACGCATCCTGGGTTTTTTTATATCTCTGCTTCTCCTACTAAGATAAAATATCTGCTGAAATTTTGAAGAAGAGTTTGCATACAGCCTGGAAGAATGGTTTGCAGAAAACAGCTCACATATGGTGCCTTCTCTAGGGAAGAGTGAGAGGGAACATTCCACAATTCAGGAAAACGTGCTGTCTGAAACACAAAGGGAACCTCTGGTCAACATGCAATATCAGAGGTGGAAGAAAATTAACTTCTTACAAACGAACCAGAGCCTCAAATGGCATTTCATCATGCAGCTTTACAAAGGAGATGTGTTTTATTTGAGAGTGGGGAAAAAGAAAGAGAGATCCCATCCACTACTTCAATCCACTACACCTGCAAGGGCTGGTCCAGGTCATAGGCAGGAGCCTAGAACTCCCACATGACCAGAAAGCTGAAAGAGCAAGGGGGGGCCAGGGCTCAGGCCCAGCATCCTGTGTGCGTTTATGGCTATTCCAAACAGTGCACAAAGTGCTCTACCAGACACACAACACCAGGGTGGATTTCATTTTATTTTTAGTAAATCAGCATTTAGAATTATGTGATCTTCTGTTCTTTGGTAATTTCGTTTTCACTGTAGAATTCGTAGAAATCTGTGTTTTCTGCTTGGACTTTTGCTACACTGTATATTTTAAAGATTTTAATATTTTATAGGTCTAATAATTTATTTGAAAGTTTAAGAGAGACAGAGAGAGAACGAACAAGAGAAGGACAAGAAAGAGAGAAAAAAGAAAAAAACTGATAGGAGCTTCAACCAAATCGCTCACTTGGGTCACTGGGCAACAGACACTTGAGCACTTTAGGTTGGTTTTCCTAACTAAGCACATCATTAGTTGACAGTTGGACTGGAAGTGGACAGGACATGATATGGGGCCCACATGGGGTGCTGGCATTACAGGCAACCGAGTTAACCACTTCAACACAATTGCTGAACCAAAATTATAATGTTACTCATTCAGCAACTTAGTTTTATGACCCAAAGCCTACCTAGTCAACACAACTTCCCACTACAGTGTATCTTTGTCCTAGTAATATGAAGTGTAACTAGCGCGGTGAACCTGCCAGGGCTGAGACCTGGAGTCCCCAGTCACAGGAACCTGTGCCCGATTCAGGAAAACCCCTTTCTGCCACCTTCCCAGCACCCAAGGTGGTTCGCAACCCCCTTTACCTGGTCTGGTCCCTGGGGTTCCTACCTTCTGTGCAGAGCTGCAGGAGCTGCTGTTCTTCACTTTCCTTCCTTCTATGGCTTCTGCGAGGAGTTTCCCAAGATCTTCGTCTAGCAGGCAGTCCTGGAGTTTATCCCATTTGTCATCCTCATACCTGGTGGAATTCAGTAGACACTTGTCTGTTTTCAATTGGAGGCATAACCTTTACAGACAGTGCTACTGGCGATTTTCCCAGCCTGGGGAACACAAGGTCAGCCCTGCAGGTGAGCCCCAGGTCTGTCCCCTGACAGATTCCCCACCTCAAGTCACAATGAGTGTTGCCAAGCAACACCATGAGACGCATGCGCACTTCACACCTCGCACCAGCCAGTCATGAGGCATGCGCACAAAGGCCCAGTGGGCAGGACTGATGTGTGGTCCTCCTTTCTGAGCGATTATCTTGTTTTCAAAAGTGAATGGATGGGGCCCGGCGCGGTGGCACAAGTGGTTAAAGGTCCTCGCCTTGCACGCCCGGGATCCCATATGGGCGCTGGTTCTAATCCTGGCAGCCCCGCTTCCCTTCCAGCTCCCCGCCTGTGGCCTGGGAAAGCAGTGGAGGACGGCCCAAAGCTTTGGGAACCTGCACCCGCGTGGGAGACCCAGAAGAGGCTCCTGGCTTCGGATCGGCATAGTATTGGCCCGTTGCGCTCACTTGGGGAGTGAATCATCGGACGGAAGATCTTCCTCTCTGTCTCTCCTCTCTGTATATCCGCCTTTCCAATGAAAAAATAATAAAAATAAATCTTAAAAAAAAAAAAAGTGAATGGAGATTGGTTGTGACACAATCTGGGAGAGATTCATACCTGACTTGATGCTAAAGACCTTGTCCAGAGAAAACTCCCCTAAAGGGTCAATCTCCTTACTCCTCAGTCCCTCATTCGTCTGGGTCCTTCAGGGTTTCCATGGGAAATGCACAGCTGCAGCGAAGTCACATCATGGTGATTTTAGATACTGTGTCCCTGAAGGTCATCAACTGCAACTTTGAAGCATTAATCAGCATTTGTTGTTCACGAATCATGAGGAAAAATTATGATTTTTCTCTCTTTTTGAAGAACTTGTTTTTCAAAACATGTATTTTTTAAATCAGAGGCAAAGACATGGAAAGACAGAGCAGATGTTCAATCATCTTTTGCTGCTTTCCCAGATATCCACAGGAACTGAGCTGAGCATGTCTGACACTAGGAGACAGGAGTCTCTTCCAGATCCTCTAAGTGGGTGCAGGGGCTCAAGCATTTGGGCCACCCTCTGCTGCTTTTCCCTGTGCATTGTCAGTGATCTAGGTCAGAATTGGAACAACCAGGATTCCAAGTGGCATCATGGCTGTCAGAATGTGCTCACTACACTTCAGCATCAGATGATATATCCTGTTTCTCACACTCTGCGAGGGTCATCACAGTCTGCTCTCTGAAGGGTCATGTCCTACCTCTCACAAATATTGTGATACTTCCCAAAATGTTGTCTCATTTTATTACTCAAACACTATTCGTTAAACCATTGTGCATGAATTCCAAATACTGAGCACAATTTAAAATGCAAAATATGACTTTTCATTCAGCTTTTTATACATAGCAACAATTTATACATGGCCAACATTGCAAGGATGAAGCATTTTTCAATTATAAGTGTACTCCAAACATTCATTTGTGTTATTTATTTATTTTAAGTGCTGGGACATGGATGCCACAGGCTAATCCAACAACAACACCCTCACAGGAGCCCCACATTGGTCTCAGTTCACGTCCTGGCTGCTCCATTCTAATTCAGCTCCCAGGATGTATCCTGGGAAAGCAGAGGAGAATGTCCCAATGCCTTGGGACCCTGTACCCTTGTGGGAGACCTGAAAGAGCCTTTTGTCTCCAGGCTCCTGGCTTTAGGTCCACTCAGCTTTAGCCATCACAGCAATTTAGGTAGACAAACAGCAGATGGAAGATCTGTGTCTCTCCATCTCTCTGTCAATCTGCCTTTCCAATAAAAATAAATGTATCTGTTACAAAATTGCTTTGTTGATGTTTTTGGTTATCTGTTTGTTCTTATAAAAGTTTCCGAAACAAGCAAATGATAGATGATTGACAGGCGCCTCGCCCCTCCTGCCTTTTGCTTCATTCAGAATAGCTGACAGTTCAGATTGTTCCTTAGACTTGTGCAATGCTCAAGATCCCTCCAGGCTCTTATTGTGCAAGGTTGGGTTAATTAAAGAATGGACTCTGATAACTCCCTTTCTGTCTGATACTTTGTACTGAGTGGTTGTCAATGGGATTGGAGGATGAGAGCTTAAAAACCCATGATGTTTGCTACTCGACGCAATAGCTCCTGGAGTGTAGTGGGAGTTGCTGTGGCCAAGCCTGGGAAATAAATACTTCTTCAACTCTACTGTTTTGTCCAGCATGATCTCTCTCGCTCTCTGCAAAAGTCTGCAATTCTCATCT